>NC_063238.1:7702643-8002643 GCF_020740725.1 Corvus hawaiiensis
GTCAAAGGTACATTTGTTAATACTACAGAGTAACATTAATGTTTAGATGAAATCAGAAAATCAAGCTAACAGGTTTGTTTAGATATTATTAGATATTATTAGTGGGAGATTATCCCACTTCAAAATCTAGAATGAGATGCCAGATTATGGAAAACTCAGCCTGTTTAGAAGTATATGAAGCTTTTTGATCTCTAACATGAGCAATAGATTTAAAAAGTCATTTTTTTAAAAATTCCTCCTACTGTAATTATGTAGGATCAAGAAACTTGATGTCAGTTAAATTATAGCAGCAAATTACTTGTCTCTTGACAGTATCTTATACAATCAATTTTTTTCATGTTGTATTTGAGAAGGAAGAGCTTTAACAGAAAATATTGACCAGCTCAAAATGTGGAGAAGAATGTAGATCCTGAAGGGAAAAAGTGCAGTTCAATATTGTATCTAAGGTGTAATATTTTTGTATGTTTATTTTTCCAAATCTTAGTGGGAAAATATGAGTCTTTAGAGCTGATAAAAGTTTTCAAGTCAAACCCAATTTTTTTCTGGAACTTTGCTGTGTTTTCAGAATAGCATTATTACAGTGGAGTAGGTTTCCAAAATTATCTAGAAAAAAAAAGTCTGGAAGTATGCTTGTTTCATTAGTTTTCATCTGGGAATAAAAATACTTAATAATCTATTCCATTATGAGTGGTAAGAAGCATTTGATTTCTGTCTTAATTGTTAGTATTTCTTGCTTTTTGAAATTTGAAATCAAGTGGAGGTAATGGAACAGTATTTCAGGTCAGCATGACCTGGGTTGATGGGCATAATTTAATATTTGTTATGGTCAAACTGGGCATCTGAACAGAACCCAGGCAGTCCTCGGGAATTTGGAGACTTCACCAAGCCCTCTGCTCTGAAAACTTGATGTTTCCCTCATCAGCCCAGATGCTGGAGCAAGGAACTGACTCTTCTTTCCTTGCTTAAACACATTTGTACTCTGAAACCAAAGGTAAGTGTGATTTCTTTGACTGAATAAGTACTTCCGGTGGAACTCTTCATTCTTGTGAAGGATGTAGGCTATAAGATGGCTTGCATAGTAAGTATAAATAAAACTCTTCTTTCCACAGTTTCTGAACGTAATACTGCTGTTATTTGAAAATTTTAAGGGAATGACAATTCTCATTTTAACAAGCTGAAGAACACTCAGCCCTTCCGTAGAAATCTGTAGTGTAAGGTTAAGTCTGCCTATGCTATAAATATCCTGTGATGCTATTATGTCTCACTGGTATTTATAACAGGTTGTATTAACAGAAAGGCAGAGATCTTTGTCATTGCCTACTGAAGTCAGAACAGATAAAATCCTCAGTGACAGAAGCTAGGCAAGGAAAACCATATATAGGCTCATGTATCCACTGGCTTGGACAAGGACAAGCCAAAAAAAACCTTAGCACCTCATATAAAAAGCCCCTAAATGTAGATTTAACAGTTTATCTTGAGAGACTGACTGCAGATTCAAAAATTGCTCGTTTGATTGTTTGGCTTTTCCTCAGTCTTTCATGCTGATAGAAGTGAGCAGAGAGCTGAGGCCAGTTACTGGGACACTGCAACTGTCTGAGGTTCTCTGCACATCTGCAGAGAAATGATGATCTGTGGCAGCTGAGAATGTGTCCCTCTTTCCCTTCCCCTGTTAAAAAGAAACCTACTTGAAGGCAGACCTTTTTGTCTTATTTATGTACAGAATTTAAAGACTTGTAAAAAATAAGGGAAATACTTACATTTTGGATTTTTGCAAGAGCCTTGTCATTATCTTCCCCAGGATAGGGAAATTGAGGAAAAGGTGATATTCTAGGCTGGGTCCTTGAAGATGGATAACTGTTCCTTTAGTAGGGTCTACCAGAGGACAAACAATTTCCTCAGAATATAAAAGCAGAATGTTCCTGTGTTGTAATCACAGTGTGTTGATATGTCCAAAAGGCACGTTGCAGCTTCCCAAACAAGAGTCCTTGTTAGTAGCTCTAGAAGATCTGCTAGTAACTCAAGCTTATGGTCATAGAGGCAATATGAGCTATATAAAAATGGGTTAACCTACAGAAGGGGACCTACAAATCTGGTCTGTGAAGGAAATAGAGACCTCCTCCCAGTTAGAATGATTGAACTGTTCCTAAAATGAGACAGCTTCAAGTTCTAATGAACTTCAGCAACTGGAAAGTGGCTAAAGATCAGAATTTATTGGATGCTGTACGATGCAATTGAATATTCTGTTTCTTAAACATATGTAGAAAAAAACTTTCTTGATTTAAAGTCCACTTCATATTTACACAGGTATTTGAATGAAAAAATTTGCAATATGTACACATAAAAAGCATACCAATTGTTTTTTATTAAAGGCTGCCTCAAAAGGTCCCAAATCTGTTTATCTAGCTACCTTTTCCCCCAATATTAGAATGTGCTTCATGTTAGAGACCTGTGTTGGGTGGCTGAACATGAAGTCACAGCTAATGAGGAGCATTTAGTATCCATTGAAAGAAGGTCAGTTTGAATCATTCCAGAAATGCTCCTGCTATCTGTCTCCAGCAGCTGTTGTGATACGTAGAGTACTCTCTGAGCTGCCAGTGAGGGAGCCTTTGAAATTATAAGAGATGAGAAGAGGGATTGACTCATTTTATATATAAAAAAAGAGGTAGATAAACAGACTTTGCTCTCTGCAAGAGAAGGCCTATGCTCATTGTGTGTCTATCATCTCTAGGGAGCTGACTGGAACAAGGAAAAAGCAAAGGATAGCAGGCTGTAGACTCACATTTTTCACTTGAAAACTGGAATTAACTGCTTAGCAGAATTGATCAGCCCTGCCATGTTTACCGGTTGGATGCTTTGGGGCTTTTGGCTATGAGTACAAGGACAAGCTGCATATGTTAAATGGAAGGTCTTTTTTTATGCCAGTTATTACATTTTAATAAAGATCTCACCAAGTTGCTGATAAGCATTAGAAAGGAGGAAAATATTCTTTCAGTCCTAGCAAGGAAATGTGAAAGTTTGTTGCAGTAAGTCTGCCTAGAACACAAAGTAGCTGTTTCTTAGTGGTAGACAATAAAAAATTAGCTAGAGCTAACACCAGTCACGCTCAAACCTTCCCACCAACATATGCATAAATAGATCATGTTGAAAGTTTCTTCCTCTCATAAGATGTGAACTTGCTCTAATGTACTTGCATTAATCTACATTATCCCCATTCTTCATAATTTCATAAAATTTCAGGAGTGATGAGTCTGTAGTATCTATTTAACTTCTTTTACAACTCCAAAAGCTTTCTCCTTTTTCACGTGGGACATGAGTGAATGTTTCCTGAAGAGAGTGTTTACTACAGGTAATTTCTTGCTGTGACAAATATACACAGAGATCATAATTACAAAAATATAAAAGGGATTGCATATACAGGACTAGACCAGAAAGAGAGAGGAATAGTGACAGTTCAGTGAGAGCTGTGTGACAACAGAGTTGGAACGGGTGCTCTTTTGTTTCAAATGTGGGGTAGCATGGTGGATACATGGAGGTACATGTGGATAGGGAGATGGAGGCAGTCGAGGCAGAAGGAGTCATCACTCTGATATGACTGTACACTGAGATATGTGGCATGGATTATCCCCTGAGCACAGGTAGATAAGGACTTGGCTCTCTCCAGGAGAAGACTCCTGCTGGAGCCTTCACTAACAGCTGCAGGACTGAAATTCATGTCCCCTGAGAGGACAGCTGTGGCAGTATCAGACTAGCTGTTCCTTTACAGCTCTGGCTCACAGCCCTGTCTTTAGCACGTGCCTTCAAGGACGTGCTGCATCGCTGGAACTGGCCGCAAGTCCCTGACTGCTGCTGTGGAAGACCCAGCAGCTCAGCTCACACAGGTGCAGGAGAGGGCTCTTGGCAGGGCACTGTGTTCATTCTGCTCCTCTAAGCAAGGTAATTTCTGGTGTAAGTTTTTGACAAAAAGCTGCAGTCAGAAACATTTTAAATTATGCAGAAAGGCAATGATTTTTGGAAACATTTGCCTACTTGTTGTTTGACGATTATGTGCAGAAAACTAGGATATTTCTACACACATAAGCCTCTTCTATTATTATCTCCTCCTCAACAAAGGAACTCATAAATTCCTCAAATGTTGTATGGTCATACATATTTGTATGGCAAATATGTGTATGGCCAACATGGTCAAAAGAAACTACAATGCTTTCAGTAAATTTGAGGTGAAGTCCCAGCTGATTCAAATGGAACTTTTACCATTGTCTTGGTGGAGGCTGTTTCCACTTCAAGAGAGTTTTCTAGGCTTGCACAAAATGCCCTTCAATGTCTGAGCACTTTTTGGAAATTTTGTACATCTATTAGAACATTTGCCTAGAGATCTTGAAGAACTGTTTTGTTCTTAAATATTCTTATGTCTCTTCTTAACCGTGTAGAACCTTACACTTAAACAAGCATTCCTGAATAGCAGGGGTTCCTTGATGCAAAAATGTCAACCTCAAACACCACAGTCTTCCAAGGAATGTTGGAAACACCAAGAGAAATATTCAGCCTACTTCCTTCTCCCCTCATCTCTACCCCTTGCCCTCCACTGAGCTTTAGTTTCAGCAAATGGGCATTTTCTGAGGAAAAAAGGGATTTCAGTGGAAATGCATCCAGTAGCTCTACTTCCCTGTAATTCAAAACTTCCTATTATTAGTTCAGGATGTGTTTTTCACCCCTTCCTGGTAGACACATATTAGACCATTTGAATGTACGTTCTGATTTTCACTCTGAGCACACTCCCACTGCTTCAAACTGTTTGCAGTGGAACCAGTTTAAAGCAAGGCCAAAGGGTAATAAAAAATAATTTCCATTTCAGAGGCAGCTTTCTGACCAACTCTAATCTACATGCAATAAAAATGCAGCTAAAAAAATACATAGCTAACACAAGTACAATTACAATGCAAATATTCTTCAAATAGCAGATACATTTAGAAGGTCATTAGATTAACAGTTTTTCAGAAGAAAGGCAGAAGTATGAATATATATGTGATGAGCAAAATACTTGATCGCTGTGTAACAATTACAGAGGAAAACAGCAGAAATTCTGGTGAACTGAAAATAGAATGCAAGCTTGCCTGGGCTTAAAGGGTAATATAAATTTTATTCTTCTATTTTCCAAGAGAAGCAGATTTTAATTAGTAAGTGTGCTCAGTAGCATATGTACCCAGTGGCTGGAAGAAAGGGTTTCCTGTGGCTTAGTGGGAATGTTTATGTAAATGGACATCTACAGTAGTTACAAAAGGTCCCAGTCCAACTTCTGGGTGAAGTTTCATGAAGAGTCCCACTGACAATCCGAACTTTGTTTGGCATCACTTAGAAAAACAGAGAACCTGAACTGAATTCTGAGGAAACAACATCTCCTCAGTATAGCACAGACAACATTCAACTCCTTTTGATGGTCCTTGCCTTTATCACATCATTTATCGATCTCATTGCTAAGTGCAAGGAAAGCTGCAAGGAGACAGTCCTAAAGAGATAAGGATTCCTGAATCTGTAGTGTAAGTGAAAATAATTAATTGGTACAGATAAAGCTTCTGACTTAATTAATCAATATGAATGGGCTTTCTGCTAACATTGGAGACAATATCTACCAATCATTCTCTCTAAAAAAAAAGAAGATAAACATTTGCATTCAAAACCAAACAGGTAAAATTTCAGTTTCTGTTGCTGGCCACTGTCTTTGCTGAAGCTGAGTCAATGGTCACTGCAGCATGGGGACTGCAGTCATTTGCCGCTGTGCCTGAAAGGGCTTCTTGGTCAACTTTTCACACATAAATAAATGAATAGTTTGGCCAGAAGAGCTGTGTCTTATTGAAAATGAGATCAACTCGATTTCCCTGCAAGACTCTAGCTTATGTTTACAGTGTATCACCCCACATATTCCTATCTGACACGGATATGTGGGTTCAAAGGGTTTTCTGGTCATCTAATAACAACTGCTGCTCATGGAAGAAGGACTGCAAATACTAGAGCAATTCAACCAGAGCCATCAAATCAGCTAGCCATTATCTACTTTTTCCACTTTCCAACCTCCCAACTCTTTTTCTACCTTTGATACTGCCTTCTCCTTTAAATATTAAAAGGAAAATAAAGCTGTGAGGTAAACCAGGTGTGCAAGGTGTGCATTCCGTGCTGCTGAGTTCTTACAGATAACACTGTTAGGTATTCAAACACACAAAATATAATTAACTATTCAAGAAATTTCCCCCCTCCAATTTGTTATACATGCCTGAATGAATGTTAATGGGGTCACATAGCTCTTTGAACCTCTGCTGACAGAACAATAAAGAGTTCCTGTGGTTTTCAAGAAAGAGCACAGTATAATTTTGCTTGCTTTGCAAGGGCATTTCTTAATGATATCATTATACCCTCTAAACTCCCGGTCCACTCTCAGAAACTCACAACACTTCAAATGACAAGTTACCTTCTCTTCTCCCTGGGAGAATTGAATCTCAATTATAATTTATAATGTCTTACTTACTCAGTGAATATTCCTTTCCTGTGCCTCTGAGAGGTGCCAGCTATGGTATTTTAATGAAGCACCCCCGTTTTATAGCCTCTCTACTGTGAAACTGGAACAACAGCATTTAAAGAGCTAGACCTCTTATCCAGTTTGCTGAGTGAGAAAGGCAAATAAATTCCATTTCAACTGTCTTAAAAGACAATGAAAATAACATATTTTCCTCTGTTCCAGTGATAAATTATGCTTGAACAGTATTGCCTGAGAACGTATAAATAACTTTACTGGTAAATTCCTACCATCTGTGATAAAATTAATTCAAATGTTTAAAGTATTTTACTTTGACTGCTTGCACTATTTTGAGCTTGTTTGTTTTGCAAAGATATTCTAGGCAAATTAACTCAGGAATGTTTGTTAAACCAATAAAATAAGGGAATGTTGCTATTAGCTTGAGTAAATTTATTTGGTATCTACCTCTAAGGATTGCCCAGCTTTGTGTTTTTATATAGGGAGGAAAAAAGAGGAAAAAACCAACCCTTTGTAATAGTGCATTCCTTTTCTTTGAAGCTAATGCAGAAAGTACATCTGTAAGATGCCAGGTTTAGACAAAAAGTCAGGAAATAAGCTTGCAGCTTATAGGAGATTTTGCAAATTAGTCCTCTTTGATGATTTTTTGTTTTTTAATTGGAAATTTTACCTAGTACAAATCCTGTAATAGCATCAGAACATGATTTTCAGAAATTAGCTTTTAACAGCAGAGTGTTTCATTGGACACTCACACTGGTGAAAATAAATACATGAATTAAAGGCACTTCCAAGTTAGCTGCCAGGCTGCAGTTTCCCCTCAGAGCAGTATCTCAGATCTGGGTCTACTCAAATTGCCCTGGACTGGTCAGTAAATATCCATGCCTCTGACATACACAGGGGCAAATGATCAAGGATTTTAGTGCAGTGAATGCTCAATTATGTTACCAGCATAACTAACCTGATTGTGGTAACCACAGGCAAAAATCATTTTCTCCGTTGTTTTGTATATTGGGAGGTGGTGTCCAAGCCCAGAGAGCAGCTTCATGCCACCTCTCCCCAGACCCTGGAGGCTGTGTTTTTAAGGCAAGCCTCTTTGATCTGGGCTGGTTGGCACACTAAAAGAAGATGTGAAATAACTCTTGGCAGGAACATTTCTGTGTAGATTACATTCTTTTGAGAAACCTGTCACCTCAGTAGGGACAGCTTTGGAAGATGTGACATAGGTGAAGACTTTCAACCCTTCTGATTTCTTTGCCATTCAGCTGTTGTTGCATGTGAAGCAGATCTTGCATCCTTTAAAGAATTCAAAATGCTGTTTGTACATGCTAAATGCAGCAAACCACCATTTCAAGCAAACTTGAAAATTATTTGGTTTTTTCTTTTTATCTACCTTTTCAGTCATGAGCTGACTTTCCCCCTGCATTTCTCCAATCATCAAAGCACATGAGAGCTGTACAAGCTGGAGTATTGTTACACTGGCATGATGGGAGATTTTGTGAAGCAGAACAGCTAATGCCATATCTCTTTTTTTTTTGGTTGAGTTTTGGGGGCTTTTTTGGTTGGTTAGTTGGGGTTTTTTTTGTTCAGTGTCAGAATGATGTAAATGAGTTCCACAGCAACACATCGAACATTAGCTTCCTGTTGAGAAGTGGTTTATTAAATAACTGAAGATCTGATTCTGTTCAATATAGATAAAATGAACGAACAAACAGCCACTATCTCTTCCTGATCTCCCCCCAAAGAGGGAGAAAACACATCCTGGAATGCAATAAAAATGTCTGAGCCAATGCTATGTAAGCTAACAGGAAATCATTAGCTATATACTGCCCACCCTCTCTAAGCTACACTTTTCATTTTGAAACAAATCTGTACTTGGAGGCATCAGTAATTATTTCCATTTATTTTCCGCTTCAGTGATATGTAAAGCTACAGTTTTGATACAGCTTGCCAAATGCCTCTGTTGATTTACATAAAAGGTTCACAGGAGGCAGAAATATTTGCCTGGGGGATAAAAATAAACATATTCAAGCAAACAAGATGCTAGTAAAAATGTAGTAAATTCTGAAATTCAGTGGAAAACTGACAGTATTTCTCCCTGTGCTTATCTAAGCATGACCACAGCCGAGTTTGGTGGATCAAAAGCATGGAGTGTTCAGTCATCCCCACTGATTTATCACCTGCTCCAAAGAGGCACTGTCGACTCTTTTGCAGAGGACAGAGTGAAGGCCTGGTGGGTGGCTGGTCCCACCCATCAAAGTGGATGGGGGCAGAGCTGCTGAGCTGAAGTTCTATTTTTCCTCTTGTAATGCTGCAGTGAGCACTGCTGATGGGAAGGGCAGGGAGGGAGAACCACAGAGCCTTTTTCTCCACTCTCTTGAGCAACCCCACACACAAACACTGGTGTCAGGGAAACCAGTGGCTGTGACCATGAGATGCAAGGTGTACTGCAGCACTATTACTCCAGTGACCAAAAACCAGGAACAGCAAAAGACCCCTGAGTTCCCCAGCTGTGGTCTGGCAGAAAACTACACAGTCTTCCCCAGTGCTTTTCAACTTTGCAGGAGCTCTGCACAAACCACAGGAATCAAAGGGGAGAGAGTTTCATCCAGACCTCTCCTGCTACTGCTGCATTCTACCCAGCTTTGAGTAATGCATGGAAAGCTCACAGCAGGTCCTCTCCTCCAGGTGGGCAAGAGACTGTCAGTCAAGGCAGCTGCTTCATAGTATGCTTACGGTCTCCATCTGAAAACATCCAAAACCTCCACACTCCTCCTCTCTTTTATCTTCTTAGTGCCATGATTTTTTTTTTTTAATAGATATGGAAGTGCAAACAAAAAATTTAAAACCCTTACTTTGCATTTGCAGTCTAGGTTTTGAGTCTTTGAGATGTTTGCAGTTAATGTCTTCAAGATTTTTTTGGCTGCCATGAACGCTGGAAACATTTTCTCCCCATTTGAATAAAAGCCAAGCTTTCATGCTGTATCATAGGAACTTAATGCACAGTCTTTAAGGGAATCTTTGAAAATCACAAAGTTCATTGCCAGTTCTGATTCTGTGTCTCCACAGAATACATTTTGCATACATCCTCCCTCCCTTGCAAGGCCCACTTGTGAGCTGGCTGCTGCTGCTGGCCTTGCAGAAAACACAACTGCATTGGATCTGATTGTGATGGCAATGGGATGGTGGTTAGGCTGGATGGAGGAGGGGAGATGGATGGAGAGGCACAACCTCTCTAAGCCAAATAACACAAAGCATCCATTGCCCTAAGCAAGGTTTTGTGATCAGCTCCAATACTTCTCTCATCACCAAATTCACATCAGTGTCTTTTCTCATTGGAAATGTTGTTTATTTTCAGCTAAAGTAAATTTAAAGGAAAATACAGAGACCTTCAATGCTTACTTTTGCACAGTGACAATGAGGGTCACAATTTTCTCTCAGAGTGAAAGATTAATATTTAAGAAATAATTTTCTTCCTCTTTATATTAGAGGAACAGGGTTTACCTTGAGCGTGAAGCATTATGATGCCATTTGTTCACACTGGCACTGAAGAATCAGACCAGAATAGCAGGCTTGATTTTAGTGCCACTTGCACACCTTCTGAATTCACATGAAATGGGGATGATTGAACAGGGAAGAACCTCACATTATTGCTGATTTAGCTGGAAAAACAAGACTCATCTTGTCCATTAAAAAATGGGCACAGTTTGATTTAGAGACCGTGAATTCAGAACATTGTTCTAGTGATATTAGAGAGCCCTTACTCTTCCCATTGAAAGACCAGTTCTGACCAGAAAAGAGTGATGTGTGCTATCAGCCACTACAGCATCTTGTGCAGGAGTTCAGTAGATCCTCCACCATCTGAGCTATGCTACTGAAGGCTTTCAGGCTTCCTTGAAGTTGTGTGCTGTCCCTAGTTGGCTTTACTGGGCAGTTTGCAGTGACCGCTTGCTGAAAATTCAGTGACCTTTGCTGAACAATAGTCCAGACTAGGCTTCCATCTTGCTTTGTGCTAGCCTTTAAAGCTCTGCATGACTGGAAAACAAGATCTCCTACTTGGTCAGTTCTACTCAGTAGCTTTTCAAATGCACAGCGTACTTCTGCTGCCCTAAGGTCTGTTGTACTCTGGGATTTTTGTTCAAGTCTTTAACAATGGCAGTAATGTGAAGCTAGGAGGAAAATTAACATGTACAACCTACAAGGAAGCACACATGTTCCTGTACCAGAACAAGGAGTTTTCAAATAGGAAAAGGTCCAAGTGAGGCACCTAGCTGGGTGTTGTTATCTGGGAAGTCCTTGTACCTCCTCACATAGCTATTTTATTGCAAAAAAAGTGGATTAATAAGGTGTTGATCCACAACTGTGTCTTCACAGTGCCTTAGTGTGCTATAAATGGAGGAGAACAAAGTGTCTTTTTCAAAGGTGAAAACAGGTTTAATAAAGTGGTTAACCAAATAACCTGTATTCTGATTGCAATGGTAGATCTCAATGGGAAGAAAAAAATGGTTCAGTGAGAGCTCTGCATCCTCCACGAAAAAGGAAGAATGGATAAGCAAGCATCACTGAAATAACACCCCTGGTGTAAGTGGAAAGGAAAAAAAATGTTTTAATTTGAAAAGCAACTGTGTGCTATCGAGAGCTGGTAGTGAGTTTTTGTACTGTGTCTTGTATTCCACCCATCATGACTTTAAAGCCTCTGGGAAAACAAGAGAGATTTTTGCTGACACAGCTGTCTGTCAGCAGGCAACTGGGCTCCAGGGCACTCAGTCAGTGGCATGGCAATTGTTTACAAAGAAGAACAAGTAACCTCTAGTTCTTTGGGTCTTAGTTGCCTTTCACCTCCCCCACCTTCTTCACAAACACAAGGCTAAAGAGAGGAAAATAAACCCAAAAATGCTCTCTTTGTTGTCAGAAGCAAGGGGTAGGGGGAAGGAAAAAATTACATGTGCATTTTCTCCTGTTTTATTTTCCAAATTGTATAAAAAAGGAAGTTCCAGATCTAATTGTAGAGTAAAAGTAAGGAAATACAGGGTCTAAATGCATCTGGTTTTCCTAAAATAGATCTTACTTTTTTCTCTTTGCATCCTTTTAAAGTACATTTCTGGGAATTGTAGCCTGTATTTAGGTTTTAGAAATCCCTGTGAGATGCAGGAGCTGGGTCATTCCCTCTGGGGGAGCAGTGAGAGAAGAGTCACTGTAGTGGAGGAGAGTGGGCTGAGAGTCCTGTGGAAACTCATTGCAGTGGGTGCAGATATTGGCAGATGGTTCAAGCAGAGGAGAAGGGTCCAAAGATGGGGAGCTGAGCAGCCATCACTGCCTGGAGATCAGCATTTGGGGTTCCTGACCATGGAGCAGTGAGGGATGGCAGTGGAGAGCCTGGGATGGAAGAGCAGGGAAGTTCGGGGGCTGAGGCACAGGGAGTTTGGAGCAGAAGGTTGGAAGAACTGAGGAGACTTGGAGTTAGGTGGTGCTCCAGGTAGCTTTTTGGGCCAAAGAGGATGGGTGGGCTGGTATGCACTGTGAAGTTTTATGAAACTCTGATCCAGGATGGATATGTGGAATTAGAAATAATCAGGAACTGGATCTTTGGAGTGATAAGAACCGTGGGCTGTGGTTCAGTGGAAGGGGTCTCCAAGGCTGTTAGGCCAAAAGGGATAGACAAAGCTTACGAGGTTGTGTGAGGACATCTATAGCACATCACTCAGGCGTTCTTGCAGCGATCCTGGTTTGAGATGGGGAGCACACATCACATCCTTCAGCAAAGGAACCTGCCTTTTTCCATACTACCAGGGCCACTAGGAACCGTCAGGTGGTCCACAAGAAGTCTGCAAGTGCAATTAAGCATTTAGTCAACTTTAATATTTCATAATACTGCACAAAGTCTATACCTAGACCTCGCTGATAGGCCTAAATATGGAAAAGATAATTGTTTAAAACAGGAGTGGGGGTGCAGAGGTTACCCTCCCTTTATCACTCTCTCAATTAGCATGTGAAGCCAGAAGGATCTTAATACTACACCCAAAGGAAAATACCATCAGTATTTTAAGCAGCTAGCATCCTTATGAACAGTCAGGGGGGTTTTTCTCACTCCCCAGATCTTCTGGCAACAGTGCTTAGCACCAGCTGGCCTCCATCACTCCTGGGAGTGTCTTTCTAGTACCAAAAGCTCACAGGACCATATTTCACTGAATCATCATTTTTTCTAGTACAGTTTGTGTGTATTCATACATAACTGTTCTTGGCAAAAAGGTCAGGGCTATGATTTTGAGTAAGCTAATTGGAGTTGAAAGCAGTGTCAGCTCCAGAACAAGTTCTGAGGACAACTGCATGCATGCCTGTCTGCTGCAGTACCCTGCTTTCCACCAGTCAGCCTCCTAGAGTTAAAAACCCCCCAAATCCATAAGCCTCTTAACATAATGTAGACACTAAGGAACTGGTATTTCTTTGTATTTTCCCTTTCACTTACTGAGATTGAAAGGATTTCTGCTTTGAAATCTCAAACCCCCTAATGATTGTTTGCATATGCTTCTGTATTCCTAAATTATTAGTTTTTCTCACCTTCTGATCTGGACCCTTCTCCAGGTGGTGGTAACAAACAGGTTAAAACTTTAATCTGCTGCATGTTTACTGTAGCTACAGCCATAAAAAATAGGAACTGTATACTGGTTCATAGTTTAATCAATACCCTTAGCTCTTTATCTCCCTTTGAATTTTATAAATTGAATTGTCAATACTATGTTGCAGGTACATTTCTTAAAGTTCATCAGAAGGTTTGAAGCCATGAGTGGCTATTTTAATCTAGACCTAGAAAATACTCCTTGTGTTAATGTATTTGTTTTGCTCCTTATATCCTCCAATTCTGACCTCTAAAATCCCTCTCCCTCCCTCTCTCCCTTCCTCCCTCCCAGCAGTACTTGCTGCTGGGGTCTTTCACAGAGAGCTAGAAAATAACTTTACAACATGCACACAATACCCCAGACTGTAGAAAAGATGGTTGCTACACAGGCTTGTAAAGCTTCTGACATGCCTTACAGCACTGGAGAGCAATTACATTTTCTACCTTCTGGATTAAGAGTGTGAGGGGTAAAAAGCAAGACCCCTTTTGCATTCATGGTCCTGTCTGCAGGAGCTCTTCACTGCAAATCTAGTATTAATCCCCTGTGCATTTCTAAGCACTCCTACACAACTCATGAAACGGCACTGTTCAGCAGTAGCCACCTTCCTGACAGCAATAATTGAGGTACAAACACCAGTCTGTTCAGATATTTTTATAAATACAAACATATCCATACGTATGCATATACATAAGGTGATGGTGGCTTGATGGAGGTCTCTTCCAGCACTGATGTTCTGCTGCAGCTCCAGGGAGCTCCTCGCAGACCTCTCTCTGTGTTACTGGAATTGCTGTGGGACTGTCAGTAACACGGATCAGCCACCTCAGTTCATGCTCTCCAGGAGCCCAAAGGCCCTGTGGGATCTGCTGTCATCTCAAAGTGGCACATCCTCATGAATACACTGGTGCATTCTTGTCATAGTAGTGTTTTATCCATGGCCATGCAGAGCTTCTGTTTGTCATCAGCTCTATGACAAACTGTATAACTGTTTTTTCCCCGATAAAAAGTTTCTAATTTTGGAAAACACCTGTGGACCATTTCTATGTATGTATGTGTGTGTGTTTTGTTTAGTAGAGGTCTTTAATAAGAACTGCAAGATTTTGCCTTCTGAAGAAGCAGCACAGTGGAAATTTTACAGCTGACTTTGCAATGAACTTATTCAAATATGTCTCAGACACATTTTTGGCATAGCTGCCATTATTTTCATTGAATCGCAGTTTTACAATTTTACATATATTGAAACTAAGAATAGTAAGAATAACATGCACCCAACTTTCTTTAGGCCATATACAATTCATTCAGTCATTTACTAGCTATTTTAATTTCCAAAGTTGCAGGTACTTCGTAGCACTTGATATTTTAGACAGTCCTTTTTTTTTTTCTTTGAATATTGATAAGATACCCTACAGAGAAGGAGGTAAGATACTTTGATTCTTGAGTTATATTTTGCAATAGATGCAAAATTATGAAATAGAAACTCCCTTTTTCCTAAATTCATAACCAAGAGTCATTTTCTCTTGGGCCATTTTGTCTTCCATCCACTAGCTTAAAGAATTTGTATCCATTTGAATTTTGCCAACAGCAAGAGCTGACAAGTAAATGTAGCACATACACGAATTCCCAGAACTGACAACAAGTGCAAGTCTTTTGCTGACTTCAGAACAAAGAACTTCAGCCTAGTAAGTAATTTCAGACTATTTGCCCTTGTCAGACTTTATAGTACAGGGACTGGACACAAAAATGTGAATCCAGGAAGCTATTGGTACTGTGTGTTACCATCTTTTGAACTGCAGATACTCGTGTAATTTCAAATGTTAATACATTTATGACAGGAAAGAGTATTTCACATCACTGAAGCTTGTGCATTTTTCCTCTGTTGGCTAATGTCTGTCTTTCTTTCTAGCTGTGATTGACAGTTAGTTGCAACTTGCAAATAAGCAAATGACTTCTGAAATAATATAATTGTTATTTCAGCTGCATATACATCCATTCAAAAAAGGGCAGAAAAAACCAAAACCAAAAGAAAATCCATACTTTTTTTGTGAAGAGTGAGTAGCTGTAATTAAATAAATGCTCTTCCTGTTGCAATGATGCTTTGTTTCTCACCTCCTTACCTATTGATGTCCTGCCAGGGCAGGGTAGAACAGCAGGACAGGAGATGTGCATGAGAGGCTAAAGTTGTACAGCTGATAATTGTTCCAGATATCACGGGATTTCTCCCTTTTCCCCGTCCCTGGTAAGTTATTCCATGGGAACTTGTGTCTGTGTGAATTCATGTGAGGGGGACATTGTTTTATCAGAAGACTGTCTCCCAGGGGAGGCAGGTAGCTTGCTGCTTATGTTTAGTACCACAAATTTTAGCACCTCTCTGGACAGGATATGAGATCCAGGGACTTAGAGGGTATTCCTGGGAGCACAGATGTTATCAGTTCCAGAGTGGACAACAGAAGGAACTCCCTCAGGGAGACCCTGAGGGAAGAGTTTGAGGGACTTCTTGAGAGACACTCATCTTGCTTGCTGCTCCTCAGAGCCATTCTTCTCCCTGTTTGCCAGTGCACTTGCTGGAATAACTGCCTCTCCTCAGAGGTCTGGAGGACATGATTAAAAAATGTAGCTCCCAAGAACACAGATGTTTTGCTTTCAGCATCCAGTCGCTGGTATTTCTACTAAATGCTCTGTCACTTCCTGGGCAGATCTCAAGAGGGCTGAGTTCTGCTCATGTAGCCTTGTTTGTGTTCAGTGCTCTTCTTCAGCTGGGCAAAATCCCTCATTTTTGCCCGAGGCTCATTAACCTGGGTTAATAAACTCTCATTATCTGAGGTTTCCTCAATCAACTGCTGAATTGATGATGAGCCTTCCAATACATGGCTACATGAGAGAGAGAGGTTTAACATCATGTAATTAAAATCCCCATTATTCTAGCATGAAGGTGACTGAACTGACACAGAGCAAACTATGCCTACTAATTCAGAAAATAATGATGCAGAGTGAAAGCACTCAGCACTTCTCCCAACAGGAGGTCTTCCTATGCCTGTGCAGGACATAGCCTAAGGAACTTCAGATGCTGGGAGAGACAAACAAGTAATTTAAAACTGGAGACTGAGTCAGGAGAGGTACACAGTACAGCTTATCTGTACTGCAAGAGAGGGAGCAAAAGATGTCTGAGATAATCAACTTAAGACCTAGTTGTGTGCTAAATGAGACTGATGCAAAGGAAGTAGTGCTGCTTCAGGTGTGGTGTGGCACATCCACAGAGTCAAGAGGAATTACTAAATTAGGTCATGCATAGTCGAGGGATGCACTTTGTGACGAGGTGTAGGCATGACTTTGGTACTCTTAGACTTGTCTTGTTGACTCATTTCCTTCCCTTTTACAAGTCTAACTATTTTTCCAAACATATGGTACTGTCCTGGGCATGTGTCATCCTTTTCCTAGTGAGTTTTGAAGAAAACCTTCATTGTTGAGTTGTCCTCAAGAATGATGATTAATAAACTACATATACTCAAATAATGTACTTAGGTAGTGCCTCTGTTGTATTTTTTCTCAGGATTTTTAGATCTTTGTGTCTTAAGTGAAATGGAGATTGTAAAATTATTATGAATTTATTAAATGTCCCAGGCAAAATAGTTTCAAGCAAAACAGCCGTGACAAGAAAGAAAATGAAGATGCTTAGATATGTATTCATTATATCAGAAATTGAACTCAACAGGGGATGGCACAATTTTCAAGTGATAATAACCAGCTCGATTAATTCAAAGTCGTGTGTTAATATTGTTACAAAAACAAAACTTTATCCCTTATCTACACATGTCTAGGCAGGTGATTTCTGGTATCAACCAAGAATGATGGATTTTTAAGAGTAGATTTTAATTTATTTCCAATCAAGGCTATTTGCCAGTGGGATTATGAGATTGTTCAAGTCAGTTCAACCAAGCAACTCTAAGCATTTAAAAATTTAGACCAATATAAGAATATCAGTACATTTCAAAATTAGCTTGTCCAGATAACACAGTAAAGCTCTGTTGGGACCACTGGATAACAAAACAAAAGCATCCAATCAGGAACAACTCCAACTTCAGACCAACCCATGCTATAGCCCTCTGAGAGAAATGAGGGGAGCAAGAATAAAAATATTCTGGCAATTTCTCCGGTAGTGTCCTGATTCCCTGGGTCCTGGTATCTCCCTCTCCCCTTGTGTGACTCAATATGTCCCTGTCACATGAGAATCAAGTTGCCTTTATTACATTTCTGAATGAGAAACAGATGTGGCATTTGGTCACACAAAGTCCATGCTTTCAGCCATAGAACAAATACAAGGATGGGTCTTGTAGTCTTCTGGGATCTCTATACATGCTACCTGACACACAATATACATTTTTCTTCCAATAATTTGGAACCCACATGAGCATGGATTCTCCAGTAGGAGCCAATGTCTTAAATTCAGCATTCCAGTGTTTAGTCTTCCCCAGACCTACAGTCTTCTCAGATTTCATAGTGGTCTGTTTCTGCCTGGATGTATGGCATAAAGAGAGGGTTTTTGGTTTTTTGTTTAGGTTGTTTTTTGTTTTAATTTAGATAGGAGGATCTGCCTCCACTTCTTGGCCAGGCAAAAGCAGTTTCCAGTAGATATTTACAAATAAGCTTGAAGGACTTTAGCTTTGTCATGAGAGGGGATAGAAAATAACTTGGAAGGGGTGTTTATTTTGACCCTCAGCCGAAAGTTTTGGGTCAACCACTAACACCTGACCCCCATTCTGCCCTCTCAGTTGTACCCAGCCTGCATTTTCACCTGTTTCCAGATTGGCTTTAGAGAAGTATTTTCTAGTCAATTTCTATTCATGCTCACACTGTATGGGCCAAGTCTTGTGGAATACTTTATTTTACAACACTGAAAACAAAAGGAGGAATAGGATTTTCCAAGGTTTTCAGTTAGTCATGTCTGCTTAGCACTAGAACTTCACAGCCCGCAGCTCCTCTGTGTTAAACAGCAGGAACAGCACTTATCCTCTAACATGCATTCAAGTCATATGCCTGAATTGTACTGAGGGTTTCTGGTTTCTGGACAGATTTTGAATATATATCAGCTATACAGTTGTGAATAATAGCTGTATTTTCAGTATCATTACTAAAATCAGTAACTGGGAGAGCTTATCACAGAATATCAGACTAGATGCATTGTGGGTCCAATCTAAGTCCCTCCATGCTATTATGCAGAAGGTGGTCTGGAAATCAAATTATAATTTTATGCTGTACATATCACCTTTTCCATGTAAAATATGTGCCATGAGTTTAATTATTAACACTATTCAATACTGTGCATAATTAAAATTCATCCTCAAGGTGACAATAGGATGCCTGCAACTGCTTAATATGGGAGACATCTACATAATGCAGCAAAACCACATGGCTGGCAGGATGATGCAGAAATTTTTTCCTGTTATACGTGGTTGTACCTGATTTTTTCCAATTTGTTTGGGAAAGATAGTTCAGCACAATCCAACAAATATTCCTCTGGCCAAAAAGATGTATATATCATTAGAACACCTTGCCCAGAGTGTTTTGTTCAGATTCTGCCATAAAGAAATACTTATAATGCTCAATAAAAGTACAATGTTATCTAGAATTTTGACAGTGGTTCATACTGCAGCTCACATGAGCTGCACAACAAGGAGTATTGTTGGGTGTTCATGAGTTCACAGGCCAAAAATGTTAATGAAAAAATGTTGTTTATTCAATGTGGCCATGAACCACACTGAATGCTTCATTACACACTTAATGACTAAGATGAACAAATTGATTTTGTAAGTCGTTGTCCCAGTATGGCAGTTGGAAAAGCAATTGTTGTGGATCAAAACAAAACAGAAAACATCCAGATCATTCTTTGACTTGCAAAAGGCTTCATGTCATTTTTGAATGTTTCTTTCTCCCTTTTCATATCATATTGAAGCTACATATCAAAACAAAACTTGGAAATAATTCCATTTGTGCCTTTCTTGATTTTTTTCCTCATTCTTTTTTTGGCAAGATGCTTCACCAGATAAATTCAAGTAATTTCAGTCAAACTATTGTTTCTTCAGTGAGTAAATGGCTTTCTTAACAAATTTTGACCACATGGGTCTTGTCTCTACAGTTGAGGCAGACAGATGCTCTATCACCCGACTCGCTAGTGCTAGTCTGAAAATTGGATAATTACTCTGGTGACAACCACCCGAGCTAAGAAAGCCCCCTTGAGCTGTGTGTATATATGTTATTTAAAATATGTTCTCATGTCAGTGTAGCTGTGTAGCTTTCCTGAACAACTTTTGACTCAGACAGCAAGTGCTCGATGTTGCAGGAAATTATTCTCCAACAGAAGTGCTTTTTTGCTGTTGTGGTCCAGCTGTTACTACCTGAAACAAATTGGTACCAAATTGTATCACCTTGCAGTGTTAAAAACTAGATAGCACTGGATGGAAGAGTAGATGTCCTTCACCGAGGGATGCAGGGTTTCAATTTGGTCATGTTGCCAGCAAAATAATTTCTTGTTTGCCTATCTAAAGGGTTAAATGGTCAGGTAAGAATGCTTAAGTGTTATAAAGGGCTTCCTTCAGTTTCCCAGTCTGGACATTGTTTACTTTGCACATAAATGGTGTTGCCAGGGCCAAGGAAGAGGAGTATTTAAGTGCTCCCTGCAGATCAGGAAACAGAGAGAAATCCTGAGGCAGAGGGTTGACCTGTGGTGAGGATATTCACGTCTGGATTCTAAGGGAAGCTTGTGCATATGCCCTATGTAAGCAGGGGAGACCGTACCATGTTGCTTCTCTCAACCAAGCACTGCAATCCTCCAGCATTCTGGAAGGCTTCAGTGAATTGCTTCCACTAAGAGGCTGAATTAAGCTTTATGGGTGTTGTGGGTTGTTGATTTTTTTCCTAAACCCAAAGGGTTTTATGGATGAGACATTCTGTTTTACAAGAACAGGTGGTTTTTTTAATGACTGCTTGTTTCTATCTTCACCTGTTTTGGTACTGCACAGAAAGTGTGTTGAGTAAATGCAACAGTGTTTATTAGTCTGACACAGTGGAATTCTTAGAAAATACACTTTATTGCGTCCCCAGGAATAAAGACAGCTACAAAAATAAAGAGCACTGGAATAAGGGATATACCTTCTAGAAGTTACCATAGTCCTCATGACCTCTTCAGAGTCAGCATTTCCCTCTAGCACTCTAGACAGCTACGTATAACAAATTCCAAGGGATTCTTAAATATGTCACATTTTGGTAAACTGAGATAGCTTTAATACCCTTTTTGACCCTTTTACTTTACACTGAGTTCTACTAAACACTTGCCAATATCAGGAGATCCAGAATTACTGCTGCAGAATGTCACAGAATGGCAGGTGCTGAGCTTTCAAATGGCAAGTGCTTCTAGGTGAAGTGACATGCTGTTGTTTCCCCTTTCCTTGCAAATTGTTTTCTTACAATCAATCACCAGCTTTTATTCAACCCTTTTTCACCTTAGAAAGCCCACATGCCTCAGGCTTGGAAGGGAATCTAAAAGGGAAATGTCAACCTAATGAAAAACAAGCAAGTGTTCTGTAAAGTCACAGTTTGTACTTGTACATGTTCAACACCAGAGTGCTGAGCAGGTCAGGTTCTCAGGTAGTCCAAGGAGATCTTCTACCATTGGGTCCTGAGGTCATTGTCACACTGTGAAATCTGCTCAGCAGCTCTCAGCTCCAAGGATGACTTGCAAAATTATCTATTGTATATTCAACATAACCAATGCGATCATAAAGATACTGATTTCTTTTTAAGAAGGTTTTTATGCCTTGTTGTTTAAGCACTGCATGGGAGTGCAGAGCTCTTGCAGGATTCACTAGTGTCTGAGGTGTGCATGTAAAATTTTCCTGGCTAGCACTGAAGTATTCCTGGAGCACACATGGTGTTACTCACAGGATGGTACCTGATTTGAGACATGAAGGAGGAGCAACTGAAAGAACTTAATGCTACTACAAAATTTGGGATCCTGATTCATCTCAGGATAATAATAGGCTTGGCCACTCCCATAGAAATGTTTTTTGTTATTTGTTCCAGTGGAAAATTCTCCTGTAAGATCCAAAGAGTCCCAAAAGAGTATTTCAGAGAAACAAGTGATTAGCTATTGACCATGGCAATACCAAAATATGCAGAAAAGGCAAAACCAGAGAAAAGGAAATCATGATAGTGTCCCCTTCCCCTTTTCATAACAAACCCAGGACAGCATTGCAGATGACTGGCTCCCTTCTGTATTAGTAAGAAATGTTTTGATAGGACAAAGCTAAACCTTGCAATCTATTCCCAGGCAGGCTATCTAGACTCCTAAGGTATAAATATTCTTCAAAATTCCCATCACTTTAGCTCATTCTCTTTTTTTTCATCCATATGTTGGAGAGTTATGACCTAATTGTCATTAGAGAAGAGATGTAGTTTGAGACAGAAAAAGAACTTTCAGGAAAAAAGCAAACACAGGAAGCCCTTTAACTGGACACTGAGAGTACTCTCTGACAATACCAAATTTTATCCTGGTTTTGTACTACTTCCAGGCTGTCCATCTTTAGCCACTGCCAGAGACGGGATATTGGATTTCCTGGATTTGGCTCAGCAAGAACCTTCCTATTCTTTTATGAAAGGTTTTTACAAAAATTGAAATTGAGCAATGAAATGTTAAGCTCCTGAGTATTTGTCCTGCTGTTAATTACTCAGAGGCAAAGAACAGGCAATCAGAGATCACACTGGTGTCAGCAGTCATTAACACAAGCAAGTAAGGTCAAAGGATGGAAGAGAAGGTAGCAATGTTCAGATCTAGTTCTAGGACTTGGAGAATCTCCTGTTCTTGTATTTCTTGCTTTTCCTGACAACAAAAATACAAGATGAAATTCATGTACCAAATCCAAGGGCACCTGGGTCACTGATCACCTGAGCAGTCTCATCTGCAAATGTTGCCAGAGCCGTATGTCTTTTGAAGAGTAAAGGAGGGAGCACGAGGGAAGAAGTTAGTAGGCAAGCTTAGAGAGGAAGGTAGCCTGAGAAGTTTCCCAAAACATGACCTCACAGGAGACCACAGAGTCAATGGAGAGGGGTTGCAAAGATGGCAAGGCAGAGTTTTCAATGTACACTTTGATTTAATGAAAAGTAAAGCAGAAGGTGAGCAGATTCTCACGCAAATATCCAAGGTACCAAGCCATCATGAGACTCTTCTATCAGACGTGTTTGATCCCCTTCATTTTGCCTGATGAATATTCCCTCTGGTGGTCTCCCATTAAGGTTAACTGTCAACTCTCCTTTGTGGGCATCCACCAATAAACACAGTCCTTCAAGTTATCACACAATCAGCATTCGGTGTTAGTTTCATTTAAATGTCAGATTATTTCATCATTCCAAACCCATGACAATGAAGGCAGCTTTTAAAATATACTGCCTTAATATTGCAGGTGTTTCCTCAAAGTCTGACACCACAAGGTATGAAAAGAAATGTCAGGTTCTTTAGGGGAGGGCATGTGAAGGTCTTGCAGACACAGCCACTGCAATACATTTAATGTCCAAAGTCATATCTGCAACCTTGCCAGCCCCCTGGCTCACCATTGAAACCCATTACTTGCCTGTTGTGTTTGTCAGCGTGTCTGGAGTCACAAGACAATGCTGAACAGCACAGCAAAAACTCATGGCTGAAATCTTCCCTCCTGTTACGTTGCCAGTTCCACCAAAACATACTTGACTTGTATTATATGCTACAAAATAAGCAAAAGCAATACAAGGCTGAAGCAAAGCTTAATATGGAAAATCAGATGGAAATTAGAATTAGACTGAGAAGTTCCTAATTCTGCTCGGTGGAGTCAGAGCCTTGAGGCCAGAGTCATTCAGAACTTTGTTGTTTTGACAAACAAATCTGTAACCTAAAGCCATTGGAGCTGGGACCTTACTTTGGAGCTGCAGTTTCTGCTGACATTAAAATCTGTCATAAAGTCAAGACATGCCTCAGGCAGGAAAAAAAATAATACACAGCAAATTTCACTGCTTTGTACACTGACAAGGGTTATATTCAGGTCCTCTTCTAAATGGAGAAAGCACTGTCCATGCTTCTGTGTGTAAAATGAGCAAGTGCTAGGTGTTAACATTTTATTCAGTTACCTGGCTTCTAAAATACTCAAGCACAAGAGAAGATATTTTCTTATAAACCCTTACAGAATAAACATATGATTGAACAGATACAAATGAATAATAATTTAGATGTTACCATGTTTTAATTGGGGAGGTGAAAACTTACGGTGTAGCTGTTTTTAACCGAGCACAATTCTCCAGAGATTGGTTTGAGGAACTCAAACCTCACGAGTGTACACTTGGAGGATTCCCAGAGATGGGCACATAGTAGCATCCACCCCTCGTCTTGGAGTTTTCCACGGCTGTGGATCATAAATACTCTTTGATGTCTCAGGGCAGATACATCAGGTTCCCCTAAGTCATCCTTAGGTGAAAGGGCAATATGTAATGTTACAGGGACCCTCAGAAGACCAGGTTCCACAAGGGGTAGTAACAAGCAGCTTCAAGGAGGTTATGAGCTGTGATGGGACAGTAACCTCTCCTACTTTTTCAGAAATGCTTGTTTTCACATGTTGAGCTTCACAGTAAATTTTCCCATGTCTGAGCAGAGGCAAGGCTTTTCATTTCATCTCTAGATTTACACAGAATTGCTGTGTGCAGGCAGGTGCTGTTTTCTTCATCTTCCAGCTGGTGTGGGTAGCTTCATGTTTTGCTAGGATGGTCAGGCATGTCTGTGGTATGTGGTATTTATTTAGAAGAATACTTTATAAAGCAGCAGGGGGCAGTGAAGCTTTTGACCTGTAGCTCTAAAAACACATGTGGAGTCAATCAAAATGAAAGACAAAATGCACACTGAAATATATTGTCACGGATTTTGCTTCAACAAACTTAGCTGGGCCAGAAGAGGACTATGAATGATAGGAAGTGTGAAGGAATGACAACAAGGGCTGGGGGGGGGGGGGGGGGGGGGGTGGTGAGGGGGTGTACAAAAAAGGCACATGAACATTAGCATCACGTCCTTGTTTGCAGTCTGAAAATTATGACAAGCTTTTGAGAATAACAGAACCAAATATTCCTTATCTACTAGAGAGGGATTTTCTTGGAGGAGTAGGAAAGGCAGCAGAAGGCAGAAAAATTAAACAACAGCGTCCCACTAGACTGCACCTCTGCCTCCAACTTGTCCACATTACACTGGCAGCTCAGAGAGACGAGGCCAGAAGAGGCAGGAGGGAAGGTCAGAGAGAAAATGAAGGACTGTGTAACATGCATGTGTATGCATCCATGAGCAGAGGACCAGGAAGGAGCTGGCCCTATGAACTTAGCCCACACAGGCCCATAATTTGGACTGCATCCTGTTAGGAGTTGGATCTGCCACAGGGAGTTGAGTCCTGCATCCCTGTAAGCGCCAGTGCATATCCTTGGTTGTCACTGGTGTTAAACATGGCTGACACTCCTATTCTAAAGAGTCTGTGCCTGCTTTAAACTGTCCTTCGGGGTATCTGATTCCATAATATTTTAACTGCGGTTGTGCTTTATTGTTACTGCACTTGCTGGTACTACTAGCTTTATACTCCTGTAGGATGCTCAATTATTTGTCTCACATGATGCTTTTTAGAATTGTCAGATTAAACTAAAACAACATCAATGTTTATTTAAAGAATACACAAACAGGATTAAAAATGAAAACCTCTTTACTAGAATAAAATAAACCCTGCAGAGCTGTGATGTGACAGCATGACTAAGCCAGATATCCTTTCTTGAAGTGTCCTCTTTCCATGAGCAGATGGTTTGCTATTATGATCAGGGGATCTGAAGCCAGAGAAATTATCCTGTTGTGAAAATGCCATTGGGGAGAACACATTTACTACCTCCTTCTTGTGTTCTTTTCTGCACTTTTGCTTCCTACTGATGTGGTTTCTGTAAGCAGTGTGGGAGACCTTATCCCATCGCCTGCAAGGGAAAAGAGGCTGTTCCTGCCACTTTTAAAGGAAATATGAAGAAAGTACTGTTTCACATTTCCACTCCAAGTTGTGAGGACAGCAACAGAGGGGGTAATAAGCCAATTATGGCTAGATTGATGGAAGTAGGAAAGGAACCAGGAATCATTTATTGCGAAGTGACTATCTTAAGGTCCTCCTGCAAGTTCGTTATTTTCCCACAACTCCCCTCTCTAGTCACACCATCAGTGATTTTTAATGCAATTCAGAATCTCGAAGACCAGCAGCTGTCAAGGTTCAACTAACTCACAAGGTGTGCTGTAACATCACATTGGACCCAGTTTTAATATCCATGCTGTCATTTCTGCCACAGCCAGGCCCTTCAGCTCCTGCTGTCTCAGGTCCTTGAGCTCAGCTGTCTCAGATGAGAAAACCTATTCCACCTCTGCTTGTGTCCATCTGGTGCAGCAGTGTCTCTTGCACCTGGGACAAGTTCACTGCACATTGGCATGACTGCTTCCCACCTTTATCACATTTCACAAACCATACTGGACTCGCTGCTTTGCTCAAGACACCTGTGAGACCAGAGTGACTCTGACAGCTGCCTGACAAGCACAGGCATCTTGTCTTCAGAGTTCATGTGACATCCAGTGCATCACTGGTGCCATGGTAATTTCACAGTGTTAAATACAGACAGGGTTGTGACCTACCCTTCCTGTATGTGTCTTAGTAGCCCTCTCAAGCTGCTGCTGCAGGCAGCTTGATAGGTGCAAATTTCCTTATAGCTCCCTCATGTGAGGAGTCTGCTGTGGGAGACATTCCCATGGGAATCCTCTGGAATATATCTTTACACCTTACATCTTAATTTGTTTAGTTTATGTCAGAATTTCTGAGTTAATTGAGGCCTCCAGATGGGATTTTTTTACACTTTTGCCCCATATCTAACATCATTTGTGTGTAACTTAGTACTGTATACACTGTCAAATATTTTGTATTGACTTGTGGCTCCAAGTGCAACCCAATGGCATTCTCAGGAAATCATTTCATGAAGAGATAATGATCATGCATATATGGATGCCCCAGTTTCATAAGGTCACCTCCCAGAGTGGTACTGCCTTTTCAGTTTCTCATTAGAGACATTGCAATAGATGCCATTTTTAGGTCATTCATATGCAAATGAAATATTTCAATGTTTTGCTTGCTTTCTACATGATCTATAGGCACAATACATTAATTTGTTTTTCTTCATTATATTTATCTCCCTAGAGCAATAGGCTTCCTTTAGTGTAGCCCAAATTATGGTGAGAGAAACTTTCCTGGGTAGATGAGCTGTGAACTATCTTGACCCTTTCATCTCTATTTCATATTCTGTTGAGAGTTCCTTTATTTCCCAGAAGCATCCTTATGTTCCTTTTCAGTTGCTGCCAACTATTGTCTGTCCATTGCATGAATTCAGTCTCTGAGATCCAGAATCTGGCATCTTTTTAGCTCAATAGTATTTTTTTACTTCTGGTACTTTTAGAAATTTTAACTTTTCCATAAATTTTAATATTACTCTTTATCCAATCACTTACTGGTACAACTTTGTTATATAATAAAAGTTAACCTCTATATGACCAGAGATTCACTCCTACCAAGAGTGAATTGTCTTTGCTAATACTGGTGTCCCTGGTGCACCTAAATATCATGGAAAATCAGTTGTGTTCCATAAGCCTTCAAGTGGACAGGGAAGAGGAGGGGAAGGCACTGATCTCTTCTCTATGGTAACCAGTGACAGGATCCAAGGGAATGGCCTGAAATGGTGTCAGAGGCGGTTAGGGCTGGATATCAGGGAAAGGTGTTTCCCCCAGAGAGTGGTGGGGCACTGGAACAGGCTCCCTAGGGAAGTGGTCACAGCACCAGCCTGACAGAGTTCAAGAAGCCTTTGGACAATGATCTCAGGCACATGGTGTGACTCTTGGGGATGCTGCTGTGCATGGCTGGGAGTTGGACTTTGATGATCCTTGTGGGTCCCTTCCAAATGAGCATATTTTGTGATTCTATGATGCTATGCTCTTTTCCTTGACTGCCATGAAGTGTGTTCCTTCCTCTACATATCTGTGCTGATGCTTGTAAATGCCTGTGTGGTGTTGTGATCCCTTTACAAATGGCAGATATAATCTTGTGTGAGTTGTTTGTCCACTCTGGATTTTTCAGTCATGGGTTCTGTGGATTCCCACACTGATAGTGTTGTGCTTTCCTGACTCAGACTCATTTGCAGAAAAAATGTTTTATTTTCATGCCCACAACATTAAAGCAAGATCTAACTTTCTCAAACTTCAGGCAGGTCCTTCAAATGCTTTGTTTTAAGTAGAGTCTGGATATTTCAGTACACACTTCCTTGAATAATTTTCCCAGAATCTGTGATTTTATCACAAACTGAATTCCAAAATTTTAAAAACTTTTTAACTTTCCATAAATCACAACCATAATTTCATTTTTACCATCTTACTTGTATCGTCTGTTTGAAAACAAACACCTGACATGTTTCCCTTTACCTTGGCTGTAGTGCTTAAATTGCTGTAATAATCTTTCATAATTAACCTTCTCTTCCCAAAATAATTTCGACAATCAAGGTGCTTCGCAACTTCGCTGTCAGAAATTAAGCTACCTTAAGGGGCACTTCTGTTTTATGGATACAGACTGAAGTACTGGGCAAACAACTTCAACTATCTTCGGTGGTCTGAAAGAATTTTTATGCTGACAAGTTGTTAAACTTATTTATTTTTCTGTTAGGAGGTTTTCTTGCTGTTTATTATTGAGAAAATCAATTGCTCAATAACCACCTTGAGTGAGGAATTTGCTGCATTCAGTGGTGGATTTCACACTGAGCAGACTTTCATAGTCTGAACCCATTCACAACTCAACAAGTTCAAATAGCAGAATCTATTTAAGAGATCTCCTAGACCGTACAACACAGTGAACCTAAGATTTGTTTTCAGCTAAAAAATTGGAACAGCATAGTGCCTCGAGCAGACAATTTGGGAAGACAAAAAATAAATTTTAAAAAAATTTTGTTAACAGCTTGTTTTTAAAATTTTGAAGAGGATCATCACCAATAAGTGATGAACTGATTCTCCCAGACAGATCCTGACAGAATTGGGGAAATATATTAATGTAACCTCTGCATTATAAGTGTGTTGTCAGCGGACCTTATCTTCAATTTTTGTGCAAAGATGTACTGTATATGCACGTTATATATATATATATATATATATATATATGATAAAAGGGTGTCATTGACAAAAGTAAAGCAAAAAAACCAACCAAAAAATCCAGATGAAGCATCTGCAAAGCATCCTGTAGTACCATTAGCTTCTCGCTAACACTTGCAGACAAACACTGGCCTTGGTTGTAATCTCCAAATGTTTTGCAAATTGCTGGATATCCAGCAGAAATTGTTTACTTCCTACCAGAAATAACCTAGCACTACTGGAGATCTGTCCAGCAAACAGCATAAATGAGTGCTCTTTCCTAAGCCCTTGTACCTTTCCATGCCAGTTATAGATTTCAATAATGGGGAGGTTTAATTAAGTTTCTGGATGTAAGTGGGATTAATATGCATTGCCATGTGTGCAACATTCTGTAGCAGCTAATAGGGAATGCAGCTTGTCTGATAACTTCTCTTCACCTGGCACATTCCTAACAACAAGGAAATCCTTCATTCTTGGAACAACTGTTCAATGCAGGGAGTTAGTGATACAGATTTTCTTCTGGTCTGAACAGGTTATTTTCTTTAGTTTATTGCTGTCATCTCTGCTCATAATATGGGCTTTGCAGCAAAGCAGATAATAAATAAGCCTTACTTTCCTGCCTATTTCTATAACAAATTCTGCAGCATATTATAAAGATGATAAAAGCTTCAGCTTTAAATGGAAACTGTAACCTGAAACCCTGAGTAACCAGTGATCAGTCAACAGCAAGTGTGGAACATGACAGGGCAGGATCAGTCTGACAACCTGAGATGCACACGTACCTGCACATAGGAAATACCACAGAATCATGCGGTAAGTTTGGAAGGGATCAGATCCCATTCATAGCTTAAAGTGGGGCAAACTTTGAAGTTAGAACTAAGCACCACCACTCCAAACAAAATCTCTCCACTTTGCTAGAGGAGCAATACAAGCCACCGTGCCTAAAGTCTTGCTAAACTCAAGGTTAATGACAGCAAGTTATTTACAAATGCCTTGGTACTCAGTGCTTGGAGTTTAATAAGGAGGATATGCTGCTGCCTGCAATTAGGTGAGAAGAGTTGTTGATGGGAAACCTTCAAAGAAGAAGATACAGACAGGCAGTCCTGTACCTACCCAGAAAATTTAATGACCTCCAGAGATGTGACAGAGGATACTTCAATCTCTGGTTGGAAAAAGCCTAATTCATTTAAGACTTCATGTAGCAGTACTTAATGTATGACTTTAGTCCAGTGTGGGAAGAAGGAGGAGGATGAAAATGTATGGCTTTTTATATGGCTTTTTAATCTAAGATGACTGAGAAATGGGGTTGCACCTTCCTGTGAACTGTAGTTTTAGCAAATTCATAGAATTTTTTTCCCTGCTCTTGGCCCTGAAAAAAAATAACCAGAGCAAATTTTCAAGGAATAGACCCAGAGAGCAAAGGAATCATTAGCTTGCAGACTGATGCCTGGTGCCTGAAAACACAATTAAGAATAACCTTTTGGAGAAGACAGTGTAAGCATCACTCAGGCAGTAAACTTCACTGGTAACCCTCCGACTCCTCTTGTTAGAGTCTGTAGTGGGAGCAGATGATAGTACACAGGATGCCAAAGGGCTGAACAGTGACCTGCTGTTATGTCCACAGTCTGATATCCGTGCTTAGCTTGTGATAATGGAAAGACTGAGAAATTGCACTCATTAGTGCCCTGCTTTTCTTGTACCTACACAGACACCAGAAACCATTTTCCTACTACTATCTTTTACAGCTGTTTTTAAGTCAGAGTTAAGGTGGCAGTAAAGCAAGGTAGTGAGGAATAAGAAGTGTGAGCTGAAGGGAGGATGTGTTGTGGAAATGAGAGAGCTGTTGCAGAGAATATAAGCGTGTATTTTGTGTAGCAAAGACTACAAAATTTATGTGACATTTAATGCTGCCAAACTGACAAAAGCCCTGATTCTGAGTGATTATGTGATGAGCAGCACTGACTGTTGCCTAGCATTGCTTTAGGTGGTGAACACAACACAAAAAGAACATTGAAATGGCAAAGTCACGCACTTAGGAAAGGAAAAATCTGAGTTTTAAAGTGTAGCTTCAGGGAGCCCTGACTACACCAGTGCTTTATGACATCTCTGGGAGAAACCACTGCAGGGAGAGCTCTACGTCCTACCTGTGGGTTGGGGCTGCAGCCTCTCTGTTGGGAGAACACAGCTAATGAACTCCAAGGATTTTGACTGATCATAGCTTTTAAGGCAAGTTGGACTATGACTAGTCCAACTTACGAAACATCTCAGCCTCCACACTTCCTTCAGTGAGTTTGGACATACACAGAGTTGCAAATCTTCTCTGTGTCATTAAAGCCATGTGTGCTAGGAAAACCTTTTGTGAAAGGTTAGGTCCATGCTCCAAAGGCTCTGAGCTTTAAATCTCCACCCTCCAATAATCATAGAAATATTTTGAAGTGCAGAAAACAGTAATTTTTCCCTCCAAGCCCATGGAGAAACTCCTACCCCACCCCCAGCCTCCAACACTGTTGCCATAAAAATATGTCTAGCTCCCTGTTGAAATTTTTGGGCCCAAAATGTGTAGCTACAGCAAAGTTACAACAAGTCAGACATTCAGACAATCTTAGCTATTGGTGGTGCTATTATCAATGCCTGCTTTTATAACCACAGGGGAAAAACATCAGTGTGTTCTTCATACTGCATAGTACAAAGCTCCACTAAAAAAATGGTCTTCATAACTCATTTCTTAAATACATGTGGTTGACTATGTCATGAAACTTGAAATGCAGTCTGATATTGTAAAAACAGCTTTCTGAAAAATATATTTTCCACAATGTATCTTTAAATCTTTCCATGTGCATCTTTAATATTATTCTTTTTTTTTTATTATCAACACCTATTTCAAGGACATTAAGTTATGATCAGGTTTCCTATTACCAAGGCACTGCTCTGTTATTAAAAAAAATATATATAGAGAGGAAGAGATCACAAAAGGACAGACACAAAGAGATTATATTTTATTGCAGACCTGACACATTGGTCTGCTCCTTTTAAATCAGTCTGGTGACTATGCGGGACTTTGTGAAATACAAATACACAAAACAATTTTCCCTTCAGCATGAAAGGATAAGACGGCAAAGCAGTCTCACTCAGACTGGAACAAGGACAAAGACTGAATCTTGCAAATAATAAAAGAGTGGGTTTTTTTCTCTGGCTTCTTTTGGTCTGAAGAATAAGAGGCTGTATATGAGGAAAAGGTGTTGCTGCTGTCAGGTGTTTATCTGATGCAGTGTGAGTTGCCTCGTATTGCATCCACCAAGAGCTGGGTCTCCCCAGCTGCACAGGCATTTAGCATTTTGACTCCCTTTAAAACAAGGTAGGTCATTGGGTTTTCTCTCACACACACTCCTGTTGAAAGAGAATAAAGAATTGAAAAAATATCTTCACCATGGGACACTTACCAGAGTACATTTGTCAAGGCTGACAGGGACCACAAAAATTGTTTTAAAAAGGGGTTGTGCAAGAGCTAGGTGAAGGGAAAACTTCCATTTTAAAATGAGGTTTCCATCTCAAACAAATTAGAGTAAAATATGAAATTCTTAGTAAATAAGATGGGAATCTAGCTCTTGTTTAACAGATAGCTCTGAGAAAATGAGTGCTAGGAGCCTGTGATACCTACAAGGACTTGTACAGAGGAATCAACACAAAGGATTATTTTGACTTACTGCTAGATGCAAAGAAATTTACTGGAAAAGGAATAATTTCCATCAATAACTTTGTTTCAGTCAGTCAACAGTTGCCAAGGAAAAAAATTGCTTGATCGTTTTCTTCTGACCAAGCTAGGGTATAATCTCATCACAATGATAGTTTATAATCTCCTTTCCATGCTGCTTTTAAGGTGATTCCACACATTGTTCAAGCCATGCTAGATCAGACTTCTGTTCAGCACCAAATAGGTTGCCTAGCACTATAAATAATAAAATCTCCTTTCCTCCGTCATCTGCTTTCAATCACAACACAAGTGTAATGTGACTTTAGGAATTCTGTTTAATACCTTGGTGCTTCCATAGGCAAAGATGAAAAGCTTATCTGCAAAGTCAATAGGTCTCCTGAGAAGCAATGCAAGTGCCACAAGACCTTTTTAATTGCTTTTCTTTGGCTGACTTTAACTAAGGCTGTGGGCATTTGTCCTCACCATGGCAGCTTGGCCTTCATTGCCCTTTGCTCAGACACAGCTAATTTGGTAGAGAGTATGTATATGTGTATATATATATATATAAAGTGGTAATGTGAAGAAAAGAGGAAAATGTAGAATAAATGTTTTACATAGACAATGTAGAGAATCTCAGCATAACAATGTCTATCTAAAGACACACTCTCTGTATAGGGCTTTTTGTTTTAAATCTCAGTACTGGACAAGAAATAAGGTGCTGTATGTTATGCTTTTCATGACTGACTTTGCATGCACTACCTCTGTCCTTTCAACAGCTTTTTAAATGCTCCTGTATTTGCCTCAGTGCAATCTTCCTTGCCTTAACTCCTTCACCCCCCGTGCTTTCAATCACAGTGTCCCACAGAGCTACTGCCCTTCAGGATGAGTGCAAGGCCTGTCTATGGAAATAGAAATATCTAGGAGAGAGCTTCAAATAACATCAGCTAAATAAAACAGGATTGTTCTTAGCTACAGTGGTTAATGGTACTAATTAATTTTGTTTAAAGCTTAACTTTAAAAAATTACTTAAAAAAAAAAATCCCTATTCTCCCTATACTTTTTCCAAAAGTGTACATTAAAAATAGAACATTTTTTGGGTCAAGTTTTCAATGCCAAACTTTTAACCCCAGCACTCCTGGGTGGATTCTTTTCCAAGTGCAAGGGAATTAGGATGCTCCTTCATTAAAGTTGTCTTAATGCTGACTCTCTTTGGTAGAGATGCTCATTCTGCTGGTGGGCGTTTTACTTCAGAATGCCCTGCATTAAAATCTGGCTACGAAAGAAACCTACTTATTTACCACACCCCCAAAACTGAGAGCACCTCACACCCACAAACACCCACCAGCAGCTCAAGCGGAGAGAAAACACACCACTTTGTCTCCTGGTGTCAGGGAGAAAGGATTGGAGGGAGGTCACTTCTCTCAGAAACCCAAAGTTTGCACGAGGCCTTTATTGTTATGATGATTTTGAATGAGCAGCCAAAGCTCACAGGTCATGCTCAGCCAAGGGCTTGGTGTCGCAGGGAGTGTGACACATCCCAGCCAACCTGTGGGCACACACTGCAGCCAGCAGCACCTCTGCTCACCCAGCAAGTCTCCAGGCCAGGCTTGCTCTGTGCCCAGCACACTTTACCATTTCTAATTAAGCCCAAAACTGCTTTCAGCTTTGTTGATCTTCCTGCTGCTTTTTCCTTCCCCCACAGCTAATTTCAGACGTTCACATTCAGTGAGATACAGGAATAGAAGCAACTCAGCTTGCAGTCACCCTGCCTTAGGAAAGCTGAATATAAACTGGTTTCTGAGCTAGTTTACACCAAAAATCAGAACACTGGAGACAATGTAGCTTGGTTTGCTGGAGCTGGCTGCAAAGATCATACCAAGTTCCTAAACTAACTCTGAAAAATAGCCTCCAGCTAATTCATGTCCCTTCCCATGCTGCCTGTAACCCAAGCTACCCCTCCTTAGGTTAGTGGGTGACTGTCACTCTTCTTGCTCCACCAGAGGCATCCTGATGTGGCCTTGCTTTATATGACCTAATCTAGAGCAAACTGCAGCACCTCACTTGCACACGTGTGGGCTACTTCCAAATTACTGTCTCAGTGCTCTCAGTTTTATTTTTTAATCACATTTTGAATTCCTCTCTTCTCTGTGAACCTCCTCAGCCAACCCCCTGAATGAACCTGCTGTTTCTCTCTCAATATAATTTATTAATCTATTTTTTTGTTTGTTTGTTTGTTTCTGGAGGGAGCCTTACACTCTACCTTTAGTGTGTAAAAGAGGGGTACAAACCAAGCAAAAAAGCAGCACCAGGATATGGTGTCAATCCAACAGAGTCACTGCCTCTGGGAGATACTCTGCTCCTAAATTATTCTGAGCTGGTTCAGTAAAGGGTTTCTTGCAAAAAGGTAGTGAAGAAATCCCCTGTAGGACAGCGGGGTGGTTCAGATGGACGGTCGGGACTGGAGATCTCTATAGTCAGATCTTGGAACATGCGGTTTATTGCAAAGGGCGTGGGTATAGGGGCACTGCTTAGAGCTGCAGCTGGCAGCTCTGAGCAGGCCCAAGAGAGCAAGAGAGTAAGCAAGTAAGTAAGGAGAGAGAGAGAGAGGAATGAGAGTGAAGAAGAAGTGATGAGAAAAGGATGGAATGGAATGGTGAAGTCCTGGTTACAATACAATAAATCATCTTCTGTACTGAATATTCTAATTGTCACTAACCAATCTAATACAAGATACAAATCCTATAGCATTTACATACAGCCTATAAGAGTTCTTATATTACCATAGAGTGTTACATCTTAACTTCTAAAAACTACTCTTTGGACCCCTTCTGCTGAGCTAGTAGGGTCTGCTCTGACCCTTGGACCTGCCTGCAAGCAGAGGGTATTGTTCAATCAAGAGGGGATTACCTTCAGTCGGCCATACTATTGTTTTCCAGTTGTTCAGTAACTAAGATTTGGTATTTCAAAAGTGGCTTTCATTTCGATGTTGCCTGTAGTTTTCATATTCCCAAAATCTTTTGTCAGGCAATCATATTTATAAGGCTTTCCTGTTTCATCTTCCCCAACAATCCCCCTTCTGCCCCAAGGTTACAAGTTATTTTGTTAGACCAGATGACATGACAGCATGATTCTATCAGGACAAATCAAAGTTTACTGAGCAAATCTGTGTTCTGTAACCTGATTTATTGGTGCCATCTGCCAACACCCATGAACAGATGCTCTGTAGGACCTCACTAGTATGCAATAATGACTGGGAGAAACCCACTGCAAATGACTGAATTTTAAAAGTTACTGAGTGTAGCAGGAGAGATAACAAACATAATGAAAAAATGTCTAGGAGAATGCATCCCAATGTTCATTTTTCAGTTCCACTTCTCTGACAGAAGTACTTCAGAGCGTCCTCATCTACATATGTGGGCATGAGATGTAAAAATAAACCAAGCACTCACAATTTCCTGTGATTTTTCTCCAATCATTTGCTATTATGTACTTCAAAGAAAAGAGAGTGTTTTGGTGTGAGCAGTTACAGTCACAGCTTACCCAAAATCAATGAATTCTTCACAATCGCAAGAATTCTTTTTATGGTCATATTCAAGCAGGTCAGGATTGCCATACTGCTAGCACTAGTGTCTTTTTTTTTTCCTGGTTTTCCCCTACTCTGCAACTATTTTCAATTCCTGTGTACTCTGAGGGCATGAGAAGGTAGAAGCAAACGATTTGCAATTACTGCCACCGGCAACATTCATTTTGTATTCCCATCTCTTCAAAAACACAGGGGAGCAAAAAGAGATAACAGAAAGACAAACAACTTGTTGGGGTGGAGATTGGAAACATGCCTGGGATCAGTGCAGGCACTGCTGAAGGTGAGGGAGAGCAGCCCCAGCTCCTGCAGCCCCAGGGAACACTTGTAGAGGTGCAGGAGCTGCCCAGTCCCAAGGTCCTCATGGCCCTGGTTCTGCTGCTGCCTCCCACTGCCTCCTGCCAAGCTAAACATCCATCTCTTAGGAGCTGCGTTAAAATTAGAAGCTGAAGCTGTACCGATGGGAGGACATTTTGCCTTCTTCCCTAGCATGCACTATTCAACAGCCCACTTCCATACCTAGGGCATTACATGGAATTCATTCAAACATGCTCAGGAGCAGGTTGTTGATGGACACAGCCTATCCAATATCTAACAAAATCATAAAATCAGGGAACAACTTTCAAGCACTGTCACTCTTTCAGAGGCTGAATTTGGATCTGAAGCTGAGGAGCTGAAGAGTGGAAATCCTCCTTCCCTTATTGTGCCAATCCATTAAAATCACACATTCATGGCAATTCTCCATGGAGAAACTATCACTGAACTATTAATAAAATCTTCCTGAACTATTAATACGATCTGTAGGAGCTTTAATCCACCTCAGGGACTGATTATGTAAGTGCACAGGCATGAAGATGCTGTTTTTATCCTCAGTTTACATGACATTTCACTTTAAACAGTTTTGTTTATGACTGATGTCTTCCTGAATCTGAGGGCAATTATTTTCTTTCAAAGGGGATTATATTTGGATTTTCAGTAGATGGGTGAGTTGGTTGAGATTCAAGTTCATTGGGATGGCAAGATGTGTGCTTGCTTTTCTGATTAGAAAGGGTTATGAAAGAATTTGAAAAATGCTTTTGTCTCAAAATTCAGATATTCTGTAACCTAGAAATATGCTATAATATGGATTTTGAGCTCAGGTCTTTGGTGTATGGTGTCAGTTCATGTAGTTTGAAAGGAATGACCTTGAGCATCAGGTTGGATTCATCCCTATTTTTTGTATTCCAAAATGGCTTTGTTTTCCTGACACACTTTGGTGAGAGGATATGCTGGAAATCATGTTGATTTTTAGCTTTCAGGCAGTTCCAAACAACACCATAGTAAATGGTTTCTGACGCATACTCATGCCAAAAGAAATAGATGTCGTGATGGCAAGAACAGGCAGAAAAAAGAGCAATTGTCTCTCATTCACCTCATAGCTTCCAAACATCACTCCTTAGCTATTTCATGGAATATTATGTGCCAAGGGCTTTCAGTGCCAGGCTCAATGGGGATATAACAATGATCCCCATAACATTTTGCTCTGACCTGCAAGCTTGGAGACGCTTCTTCAATCTGAAAAAAAAGATGTGTTGAAGACTGCATGGATTTGGGGGGTCTGTGGTGGCTCTACTGTGTTCATTACTTTTTCTTTTGGCATGATAAAGAGGAGAATAAAACTGAAAACAGCAAAAAAGAAAATATATAAAGCAAAACAAAGACAAATCAGGCGAAAGAACAGTCCCATCAATGGCCCCAGTTTCATTAAATCAACTCAAACTCTGTGTTTGGACGATTTTCTCTCTCTCAGTTTGCCTACACTGCTTTGGGAAGGTGTCACTGCAGCATGGTTAGATATATCTCTTATTTTAGCTCAATTTAAGTCCCAGTGAAGAAGGCCTGGTCTGACTGTGGAGTGAGCCAGCTGCCCAAGAAGATATCTGGAGTTCTTTCACTGAAGTGTGGATTGGATGAGTGGACAGTGAGGTGGCTCAAGAGCTGGCTCAAAGGCAGATCCCAGAGGGCCATAATTAGTACCACAGGGTCGAGTTGGAGGCCTGTCACTAGTGGTGTCCCACAAGGTTCAGTTTAACTTATTCATCCATGACTTGAATGAAGAGGCAGATGCCTCCTCAGCGAGTCCAATAGGACAAGAGGGAACGGATAAAAACTGATGCATGGGAAGTTCCACCTAAACATGAGGAAGAACTTCTTTAGTGTGCAGGTGACCAAGCACTGGGACAGATTGCCCAGAGAGGTTGTGGAGTCTCCCTCACGGGAGATACTCAAGAATCATCTGGATGCAATCCCTCACCATGTGCTCTGGGATGACCCTGCTTGAGCAGGGAGGATGGACCTGATGACTGTGGTCCCTTCCAACCTGACACATTCTGTGATTCTGTGATTCCCTGCTATTGCTGAGAAGCAGGTTAGCTTGATTAGGACTGGGTTGGATGTGCTTATTTACCCTGCAATTTCATTGCTGAGCAATGTGCTAACCAGCTTCGTTTTCAGAGGAGAAGACAGTAGTGCCCAAAATAATTAGATCAATTCATGTGTACTATATATCATTTATAACTTTGGAATAAAACCCATGTATATCCTCAGGACTGGGTATTTTTGACATGGAATCGGGTTAAGAAAAGGCTCCATAATCCCAGGGTCCATTTCACAGAAGACTCCAAAAAATATACCTCATTATAAAATACACCTTCCCAAGGAATCACAAGACATGAGAAATCAAATGAGAATTCCTAAAAGCAAAAGCTCTCCAGCAGAAAATCAATTTCAGCTACTTTCACCTTGCCCCAGGGAAAGCAGCAGAGACACTAAGTGGGGTGTGGGAAATGTCTCATACATCTTCCTGGAGCTGCACAAGGCAGACCTCCAGACAGGAGCTTTTCTTTCCAAGACAGCTCTGCTCTAATTAGGGACTTCTACAAAATTAGTATGTTGCAGTTCCAAACAGTGTCTGGATGATTCCCATATCAAATTTCGTTGGTAGGTTTTTTTTTTAAAAAAAAAGTCTTTGTCCTTGTTCTAATTGACAGCCTTACAAATGCAGGTGGACTGAGGGATGAAGGTCAAATTGAACTGAATGTGCTTAATAGGGCAAGGAACAAAATTTAGTAGGAAGTTACACACATAAAAAAATGTTCTTTGGTGGTTGGGGTTTTTTCTGACTATCATCTTTCCTTCAAGGGTCTTTGTGCATTTTTTGGTGCGCTTTCAAAATTAAAAGACAGAAATTGTCTTTAAATAAAATTGTTACATTAACGGCTGTCCTATAACACTTACAGATGTGTGAGATAGAATCTAGTCTATAGACTCAACAATCTGTGTTGGGTGGACAGAAAATTAATTTTCTACATAGGAAAGTGCATCCTTCTCCTTAGACCTTTTCTAGAGGCAGACTGCCAGCTTAAATCTCTGGCAGGCTCCTATAATTCTCAGTATTTGAGCCTTTATGGGTGTTGTTAAAGCTGGTCAACATGTTCTAAAAAATACATGTTCCCCCTTGAAAATGAAGCCTGACTGATGTTTCTCACTAAAAATTATGATTAATATCATTTGTGCATTCCAGCAAGAAGGCAAAACAACTTTTCTTTTTCAGGTGAGTATGAATCTCTGTGTCTTAAAGTTATTCCCCTGCTTCCAATCTCTCATTTCCTTACTCTCCTGTGCTTTGGACTCAGGTGGGATTTTCTACACTGACCTTTGCTGCTCCCAGTACAGCCTGGGAGCCACTGTGGCAATTTATTCCCAAAGAGCAAAGGTGTTTAAAATGTCTTCCTTATGGAAACAACTTGTGGGATGGCCATCTTGAAAAACATAGAATTAATAATAAATAAATAAATAAAGGCAAATATGGAACATTCCAGTTTGTCTTAGGGGTTTTTTTTCAGAATAACCTGTGAAAAGTTCCAAATCATAAAATCTTCATTCCCATGTGTGAGGAAGGCAACTGAATTTGTGAATTTTGCATGTGATGGGCATTTTATGGCTCTGGTCTGCTATAAAACACAATTTTACGTTATCGCATGGTAGAAAATCACTTTGGGCTTCACACTTCTGTCAGTCCATGTGTTTTTCTAGGTGGGCTCAGATTCTCTGCAGCAGTTTCTCAGCCCTCAGTTGAAGTCACTGCAACTTGCAGCACTGCAGTATTTTATCTCAGTCAGAGCTGCATCCTAAACTTGAATGAAAAGCAGAGGAAATACAGCCATCTTTATTGAAAATGAACACCCCAACAGAACATATGCCATCCTTAGAGAGAATCATAGAATCAATGAACAGAATCATAGAATGGTTAGGGTTGGAAAGGACCTTAAAAATCATCTAATTCCAATCCCCCTGCCATGGGCAGGGATGCCATTCACTAAATCAGGTTGCTCAGGACCCAATTAAACCTGGCCTTGACCACTTTGAGGGATGGGGCATCCACAATTTCTCTGGGCAACCTGTTCCAGTACCTCATCATCCACTAAGAAAAGTATTTCTTCCTAACATCTAATCTAAACCAACCTTCTTTTAGTTTAAAACGTTGTCCTGTCACTATGTGGCCAGATAAGAAGTCCCTCTCCCTCCTTTTTATACACCTCCTTACGGTATTGGAAGGCTGCAATGAGGTCTCCCTGGAGCCTTCCCTTCCCCACACTGAACAACCCCAACTCTCTCAGCCTGTCTCTGTAGGAGAGGTGCTCTGTTCCTCTGATCATCTTTTTTGCCCTCCTCTGGACTCACTCTAACATGCTGACATCTTTCTTGTGCTAAGGACCCCAGACCAGGTGGGGGTCTCAAAAGCTCAACTCATCATTTACTGGAATTTAAAATGGGATCATCTGTGATGCTACACTGCTTGTCCTCCTGTATGCTGGCCTGATTACCCAGTAGTCCTTCACAGTACATCCAATATTCAGATTTGTAATGATTTCGTATGAACTGACCTGTCTGAGGTGGAAGTGGTTTATTCCACTGCACAGCAAAAGAAAAAGATATCACTTAATGCCTGTGGCTGCTCACAAACATCACCTTAGTATGGTTTTAGATGACTGCCAGGGCAATCCGTGGCTAAAGAGTATGGAGAGTCCTGATGATCCGCCCTGGGTTGCAGGAGGTGGTGTATGCATACATATTGCTAAATCTGGGGGGAAAAATTGACCTTGAAGCAGCACAGAAGCTCTACTGAGCAGGTGTATAAGGGGATTTTTTCATATCATCTCACAAATCCACCCTGTATTCTCACCAGCTGTGCTCAATCTCTGATGCTCGGGAGGAAGGCGAGAGAAAGCCCCAGGACACCCTGTGCTAATTGTGAGGGGAAGGAACCTGCCTTAGTCCCAGAGCCAAAGCCCTGAAGGAAGAGACCTGATTATATTCTGCTTTTCATGCTGAGCTGTAGGGGTTAGGAGCACACACAGGATGAGGACGGCTTCATCAGCATCTCCCTTCACAGCGGTGACACAGGCTCGTCTCCTCCCCTTGGAAGCGTGTTTGCACACAGGAGCAGCGGTCGTCCCATTATTTATGCCATGCAAAAAAAATCCTAGGCTCTTCCTTGACTGACGTTTGTTAGTTAAGATCGTACGTACAAAATACCCTTCACAATATACAATAACCTTTAAAGACACGCCAGCCACCTCCTCTTCTCTTAGGCGTGCCAGGCTGGTGGAGCAGGGCAGGATGCTGTAGCGAGCCCTCGGCAGCGGGACGCTACCTGCATGTTAATGCCTGTTTGCGCTGAGCCCGGCAGCGGCAGCGAGCGCGGCTCCGGCAGTTTCCATGGTGCTGTCATGGTGCGCTCTCCCCACACCTTCACTTAATCAGCATTTCCCACCCATCCTCCTCCCTATAATATGCTGCTTGCTCACCCCGAAAGGTCAGCCTTTGTAATGATGATTTTAGCAGGGGGAGGCAGGGAGGCCGAAGGGTGAAAAGGTGAGCTCTGAGCAGCGATGTGCGTGGGAACTGGGGGCTTGCCTTGCGCTGCACAATGAGAAATTAGAAAGCTTCCCCTCGAGGGAGCGGTGCTCATCAACCCCCTCTCACTTCCCAGGCCGGCCGAGTCAGACGCCCTGATGGAGTTAAAAAATGTTCATGAGAAGTGGTTAGAGACCCGACTTTAAATCTTCAGCACCTCATCGGCAGTTGATGTGTCAGTGTGTGGAGGGGCAAAGGGACTGCTTCTGCCCACAGAGGAAACTGATACAAACGCTTCCAGGCATCTTTTTTGTTTTTCCATTTCCCTCCTGCCCCCTCCCAGCAGGCCCAGTGCTCGTTTGTGGATGGAAAGAGACAGATTTTTCCTCCAACTTTCATCCTATTGACTGCCAGAGTAAAGCACTGCATCTCCTAACTGCCTTCCTTTCTTTCTTTCTCTAGGACAGCTTTCCTGCACGTTTTGGAGGAGTCCATTTTGTCAATCAGCCCTGGTACATCCATGCCCTGTACACGCTAATCAAACCGTTCCTCAAAGACAAGACAAGGAAAAGGGTAATTAGATGGGGGTGGGGCTGAGGGTGGAGAGGAACCTGCAGACCTGGATTAGCCAAGTATCTAGCTGCCTGTTTGTTTCTTTTTCTCTCTGCATTTTCCATATGGTATCAGAGAATTGCTGCTGTTATAAAAGCTAGAGTTTGGAATGGTCTGGATTGAATGAATAACTCAGTCAGGGACCAGAAATCTGTTATCACTAACAAAGCGTGGATACATTTTACTGGGACATGCTCAGGGATAGAAAGAACTGGCAATGTGGAGGGATTGTCAGGCCTGGCTGAAGTTACTTGCAAGTGAGGGAAACTTCAGCTCAACTCTTTTTGTGGGAATAAAAATTCCTGTTTCATTCCTTCAGCAGGATGACTGTTTTCACATGCAACTCACTTGCTTCCACAAAAAGTACCCATGCCTGAAGGCTGTTTGCTCACACTGCAGAAGAGGCAGATCTTCTCCAGTGAAACCCAAGTGAATTGGTGGTCCTGCAGTCATCCTAGCCATTTGTTCTCTGCAGTCTATCAAACAACAGCTGAATAATCCCTCAGGAGGCCCCAGAGCCCACCCTGAGCTGTGTCTGACTAGGCAGGACAAGGTTAGGACCAACCTGAATGCAAAGAGGGATTAGAGAAACACGTGTTGCTGAAGCAGCACAAAGTGGTGACACAGCCTGATACACCCCTGGGAAATGTCTGGCCTGGGGTGCAGGGCTGGTGGCCCTCAGACGCTGAAGCCCTACTCTTCACGTCTGCTTCCAGTAAGCTCCACTGTCACCCTTTCCTTCTCATTGCTCTTCTCGTAAGCCTCTATCCTCTTACAGTAGCAATAATCAGTCATAATTCCTGACTTCCATTTCTCCTGATCTGGAACTTAAGGAACTGACATTGTCACGTGCCAAAAGCAAGCGAATCGGAGTTTTCAGAATTGTTAGTAATGCCAGCCTAATTCTTCAGCTGCCCACCCCAAAGTCAATCCCCCCTCTTCTGCCAACTAAGTCAGCCCTGAGAGCTTTTGAAATTCCCACCTGAAACTGCAGTGTCAGCTAATGACACTCCACATCTCATTAGTGCTGCTATTATTGTACTTAATGAAGTAAGGAGTTGATGATGACTTTGAACTTTCTTTTTTATTTGTTAAAGATCTTTCTTCATGGTAACAACCTGAACAGCCTTCACCAGCTAATACATCCTGAATGCCTGCCCTCTGAATTTGGGGGGACTCTGCCTCCCTATGACATGGGAACGTGGGCTCGAACGTTACTCGGTCCCGACTACAGCGATGAAAATGAGTACACCCACACCTCCTACAACGCCATGCACGTGAAGCACGCATCGTCCAACCTGGAAAGGGAGGCCTCGCCCAAACCCATGAAAAGGTTAGTACTGCCTTTGAAATCAGCTCTTATTTGGCTCTCTGAACAGGTTTGGCGTAAATCTCACAGGAAGGGCTCATCTGGCTTGAAGAGAGGCTGCAATTTGGCAAACGTCGATGGAGCACTGCACTCTGGGCTGTGCTCATGGTGTGGTGGGAGAAAGGAAGCCTCTCGGTGGAACCGTAATTACTTGTCTGATTACTGTGCATGAAAATGAGAGGAAATTAATGAGCCCCTGCACAGAGCATTACAGAAAGTACATCAGGGTGAGATGCTGTCCTGCACGGCGCAGCACAACCAGCGGCACCACTTCAGAGCTGGTCCCTATTCCTTGCCGCTGCTTTGCTGCTGCTGACCCGATTGTCATCGATGAGGGATCTCCCTCCTCGGAAAAGCAGCTTTTGTAAGATGAACACCACTGCCCTCTAAAGGGAAAAGGAGTTGGTCTTCTCCCTCTGCTTCTGCTCCCACTTGCTCTGAAAAGCCCTGCAAAGGCAGTTGCAGAGCTGCTCTTTTAAGAGCTCTGATTTTAATTTTAGTGATTGTGCATTCAGCTCTGAATGCTCAAAATAACACCTCTGGAGAGTGCTATCCTCAGTAGTTTGGGCTGATTGTGGGGATGGGGTCAGAAAGTTGGCTACCTGGCATAGGGCTGTGGGTGGTATGGCTCAGCCAACACCAGCTGCAGTGAGCAATGGCCATGTAGGCTCCCCTGTGTGAGTGTAACATCTGCACTCGCCTCACCCTTGGCATCCCACTCCACGAAACTGCTTTCCATGCAGATCGCAGCGATGCTTTCCTCGCTGCTGCCACTTGATGAGTGCGGCGCTCACAGGCACGGCGCCACTCTCTGTGACAGGGAGCGGCCATCATTCTGTCACAGCAAAATCAAAGCTGACAACACAGACAAGCCATAATGTCATGCAATTAATTTTGAAAGTCTTTCATCGTCAGAGGAAAAAGAAATGCATTCTTGATTCACATCTCCCTCCCAGGTCAGAGGGATGCCACACAGCTGTGTTTGCAAAGTGAGGCCTGTCCCAGATAGCTGAGTTTAAACAAATTTATTTTTAATAAATATTTTCAGTGAAACACACTGAATAATTTTAGAAAAAATACTAAATATTTCATTATTGTTAAAATATATCTCCGTTTATGTAGCTTTATAGAAAGAAATCAGCAGTTTTTTAAAGCTCCAAATATGTTGAGAGCTGTTCACAGGTAAATCTTTGCTGAGGATCTGATCCTTGGCTGCAAAGAACGGAGGGTCTTATTGTGCCCTCAAGGGAGAACTTCGGCTTGAAAATTAATTCAGTGCCAGAAAACCCTGCCTTGAGGCAAAGCCTTCTTTTATAATCTGTTCACTAATACAAAAGTGCACTAATACAAATATGGGGAGTGGATGAATCTAATTTGTCATGTTGCCTCTGGGCAAACTACATCTAACTTTTAGCCTAATTTCGTTACTCGGCTGTTAAGTCAGGCATCTGATCTTGTACCCTGTGGTCATTACTTGCTGTTAAAGGTGAAAAGTTCACAGCTTCAACAGATTTTCTCCTATGAGTATTTGCTTTGATTCTTCTTCCCCTGAAATTATGATTTGGCCCAAGCATAGGTAAAAGTCTATGTTTAGAAAGCATGATTGTGTACTTTATTAGATTTATTAGACTAGATTTATATCTAAGGCATCTTAAAAGGTCTCCAGATTTCTACCAACATTACTTGTCTTTATATATCTCCCCTTCTGGCCTCTTTTGGTTCATATATCTCTAACACAACGAGAAACTCAGGCTGCGGCTGACATTCCTGGATGCTCCAGAGAGGTTTACACTAGGCATAGGTGATCTTCTATCATTATTCTTCATCTTAAATACAAGTCCCTCACAATTGTTCTATCGTTTTTCCCCCTTATTAAAAAAAATTCTAGTTTTACTGAAAATCTCTCCTCTGCTCCTCCTTTCACAGCATACACTCTTAGGTAACATGTTAATTTTGTGTTTCTCTGATGAAATGATTGATTTAATAAAAAATAAAGGTCAAGGTCACTGACTTTTTCTTTAGCAGTCATGTTCCTCTGAAAGGGGCAAATATAAGAAGACTGATCCTCCTTGGGTTTCTGCAATTTAAGGCTGAAAAGCCTTGATGAACAATTATGGGACTTTTCCTCTCTGACTTCCCAGATATCACTGCAGGTTTACCTGCCCAGTAACCAGCTGCAGGGGAGGGCAGTGCTTATGAGAGTTGGACTTACCCGGGAGGCTGGAGCTACAGTGGCTGTTTCCCACTGTGGCACTGTCCTGCTACATGGCAAGGTGCAGAGCTGCAGCCCCTCCTGACTCTGTGGCCACCTGCTGTAAAGCCACGCAAGCCCATCCTTGCTAGAGCTGCCGCTGGACCAGCATCCAGAATCTTTTGAGTTCAGTGCTGCTAAAACAGCTGAGAATCTTGCACTGTGATAACAGAGAAGTGTCCCTGTGAAATGAAATGCCACCATCCTTTAAACTTGGAGAGAAGCTCACCCTTGACACCTACTCCAAAAATAGCATCTCACAATTTTAGTAGCAGAGATGCTGAGAAATCAAGATATGAATTATAGGTCTGAAAGAAAAGTTCCAGGAAATGACATCAAAGAATAGCTGACCAAAATACTGTTGTAGCCACTTAACCTATATTAGCAAATGAATGCAGAGGGGGAGAAGGAGGCCATTTTCAAGATGTGCCTGAGACCAACTGAAAACGAAAATAATCTCAAAACTCAGACCAGGAAAAAATGCAGCACCAAGCAGCAGTGAGAGGGGCTGAAGCTGGAGTGGGTACCGGCCCGTAGGTTGGCTTCAGGACTGACAGCAGTGCTTTGGCTCCTGTTACCAGGGCAGGTGCATATAAATTAAAACAAGTTCACCTGAGAATTGTGGGGAGGATGAGGAGAGCAGAGAGCATGTTTTTCTGACAAGAAGCTATATAAGACAGTGGTTTGTTCAGCTTCAGAGAGTGAAGGTTGAAATGGATTTGAAGGGAATAAAATCTGGGGAGAGAGAATAGATATTTGAGAAAAAGAACAGCTTAGGCATGAGATCAAATGTGTATCAAAGTATAGCTTGGCTGCAAATTAGAGTTGGTTTGCTGGTCATCAGGGGCCAGAAACAGCATGCCAGGATGACAATCTAACTGATACAGGAGTGAAAGACTAATATGAAGGGGCTGCAGGAGATTAGACTTGCATAGCAAAGTCTCATCAGATTCCAGCTTCTGCTCCATTTAACAGCAGTGGAACCAGAACATTATCTCCTTCCCAGTCACAGGCAGGGGTAGTTTTCCGTGACTTGAACTTGCACAAGATTTGTTCTCCAGAGAGAGTCCTTGTTGACTTCAGAGAATGGAGGTGTTGTAGATTGGGAAAGGATTGAAAACCCTCCTAGGGAAAGACTGCCACTGACTCTAGTCAGTGACATGATCTTGAAAATTTTGAGATTTGACAAGTGTCTATAATACGGAAAATCTTTACTCAAAACCAGTGCAGTTTTTCCACCAGTGGCCACATGAAGTCCCACTGGAGCAAAACCAAAATAGTGGAAATGGCACTCCCATCTGCAGTATTATCTACAACCCCAAGTACTGTATGAACAGATGGGAAACAAAGCAAAACAGCTGATGACTCCACATAATGAGTCTTAATGATGGGGGGGGGGGGGGGGGGGGGAAGGGAGTGGAAGCAACAATAATAAAAATCCATTCAGGATGTATGTTTATTAAGATCCAGCTCAGTGAAGTCTGAAATGGGCAAGGTAGTAAACATGCAAACCAGCATTAATACAGCAAACTTAGTTTAATCTGGCCACATCCATTAGACAGTTCTGGGAGCAGCAATGGCAACAGACCCTTCCCCTGTCTTGGGCCATCCCTTCCGAAGGGTCTGCATCCGTGCAGGGATCCTGTCACTTAAGAGCTTTGGAATTTCAGAGCAACGTAAATGGTGCAAAAATTTGGAGCACAGGGAAGAATATCACCTCCCTTTCAGCTGCAGCCAAGTCTTCTGTGATCTCTGATGGTCAGAAAGGGGCCTTTAGTCAACAGGGAGCTCACACAAAAGCAAAGCATTTGCCTGAGGCATTCATGCTGGTTTTTGTTGATCAGCTGCTGTTTTTAGGAACAGCTGGAGGTTTTATCTGGGTGTGCAGTTTAACCAATAGTTATGGTGGATGGTTAAGCCTAGCAGTTAAAGAGTCAGAGATTGCTCTCAGCATATCACTGTGCCAATGGGGGACATTTTTTATCCCCGTTCTCCCAACAGTAGGAGATCCATGTCTGTAGCTATTTGGGTACCTAAAAGCAATGGGCGAGCATCCCCACATCCCCAGGTGGAGGGATGAATTCAGCGACTGAGGAGAATGTGAAAGAGCTTCAGCTCTTTGAAGTTTTCTTTTTGCTCCAGTGTCACCCTTGCTCTTACACTCGGGTGCAGCAGCAACAAGTAAGCTGCAGCAGCATGTTACCTCTCTGTGACTCACTTTTCTTCACAAGAATGGCCCTTCTTCAGCTGCATCTGGGTTACTTCTTGATGTCTGAACTTGATTTTCAGTCCAAGTGACAAAGATTGTTCTCTGCCTTTGCTTGCCCCCTGTATAGGCACCAAGCACAGCCTGGGAGCTGAATGTTCCTTCTCTGCCCTCCCAAGTATCAAAAGAACACTAGCTTTTAACATGCTGCCAGTGCAAATGAGTTTGAAAACCCAGTGCAATTTAAAATTGCCTTGCAGAGAAAGGAAATCTTACCTAACAACTGCATACATATTCTGGTCAAACAACCTGGGCTGTTTAATGAAACTTATTTAAACAAAGTTTAATTGATGACAACTTTATTCAAATTTGGAGTTAAAATTATTCTTAGGATAACATGGGTTGCAAGAGCATTAGTATCACTGAGTCAAACTCATCAGACACTCAGTAGATTCAGAGTTAGGGTAAAACTTTTAAAGTAGAGCCAAGCACACTAATTATGAACGTGCAATCTGTGCATCAAGACACCATTACATTTTTCCCCTGTGAAATAGAAACTTATAGAATCATAGAACTGTAGAATAATTTAGGTTGGAAAAGTTCTTTAAGAGCATCAAGTTTGATGTTAACCCAAGTCTACCACTAAACCTTGTGCCTCAGCACCACATCTACATGTCTTTTAAATACCTCCAGGGATGGTGTCTCCACCACTTCCCTGGGAAGCCTCTTCCAATGTTCACAACCCCTTCAGTAGAGAAATTTTTTCTTAATACCTAATTTAAACCTCTCCTGGCACAACTTGAGGCTGTTTCCTAAAGGACTAAAGCACCTAAAGACTCAATGGCCTGACTAGTATTTCAACAAAAGCCCCCATATTGAGCATTTTGAAAATGCAGTGGAAAGAGCCTGTTGGAATGCATTGCCTCATTGCTCCATGATGTTGAGTTAGAGTATGTGGATTTTTACATCCCAGATTAGAGTGAAAGGATTTTAAAGTACAGTTGAGGGTGTAGCCATTATTGCCTCCTAATGTGTGTGTTTTCAAAAGCCCTGATATTCAAATGAACTCACTGCTGAAATTAATTGCTGTTTCTCAGAAGTGGGATCCTGCTTCCAGAAAGAAGGATGTTACAACTGGTACACACTAATGCCGACTGGAACAGTTTTAGAACCAAAAGGGGCCATTCATGGGGGTGACTTATGTAAGGTTTTTATTTATTCAGACTTGTTTCTCCATATGCCCAGCTGGGCTGTGCAAGGCAGACCTTTCTAGTTGTTATCCTTAGTGTGACCTTAATGTTCCTTTGCCATATGTTTCTGCTTTTATGGGTCATGTTTTATGCCGGTTCACAGTCAGCACCAATTTACTGCAGAAGTAGTAAAATACCAGCAAATAAAAATCAGTATGAAAATGTGTGAACACTTCCCACTGCCCATGGATGGAACCTGGGTTGCTCTGCTTGTAGCTGGGGTGCATTTCTACTTGTGTTGGGGGGAAAGGGAAAAACTTGTGATAAAATAGCTCTGTAATACACGGGACCCACAATGCAAGGCTTACATTCACTATTTTATTATAAATTATTTTAAACAAAGGAGAATTTCTGAATACTTCTGCAGAAAGACTTCCTCCATACACAGATGATGAATGAGGCACATATTGGTAGTAAAGCAGGTGTCCCAGGGCCATGCATATCATGTAATGTATGCATTATCTAATAATATAGATCGTTAGCTGGTAAAAAAGATTTATAACCTTTAAATAGAATCCAGTGAATACATCAGAAAGAAAAGGAAAGAAACTGGTGGATCTGGCACATTAGCAGGTCCTACAGAGGCTACAGGGGAGATGTTGCAGAATTTCCTCAGTAACCTGTAGCAAGAGAAGCCAAGCAGGAAATCTGAGTTGCAAAGCCACAGCCGAACCAAGGAGAGGACAAGGCAGGAATTCAGTTGCTCTGTGGGGGCATTGACAGCGCTGGTTTCGTTTCATCTGTTTGCAGCACTGAATTCCCAGTGCATGGGTGCACAAACACAGGCTAGAGATGGGAATGGCAGTGCTGATCAGGCTGCCTAAAATATTGTGTTGTAAATTATGTCTTCAGCTGGCTATAAATTGGCCAAAAATTTAGTAGTTTAGATTAGAGACATGACACTTAATAAAACAAATGGTTTTACACTGCTTATGTCTTTTGCTGTCCTGTGAAAAATCCACCTACATCTGGCTGAGTTACAAGCCTTTGAAAGGGCAATTCACACATGCCCTGTGGAAACATATTTAATTTTAGCATTTAATGGCCCCACAGATTGCCTCGTGCTTTAGCTTGGCCTCCCAACATAAATAAACTTGTTCAGCTTGGGTTGACGGTTCAATGCCCACAATGTGCATCTCCTGCCTAGGCCATGGGGTGTAGAGGGCTTTTGTAATTACAACTTTTATTTGTGATCACTGTTGTCCCTGCACCAGCCCAATCTATGGCAAGACATGGAGCCAGGGTTTGGAAGACTGACACCTTGTGCTCACAGGGCTTCAACCCTGCTGTTGGCAGGAGAATTGGAGAGATGAGGATTTTAGTGGTGAACCCATCTGGAGTACTGGAGACTTGGGTCACTGGGATGGAAGCCACAAGGCAGACTGAAAGACGAGGTGGGCACAAAGGAGTGGAAGCAGACGGGCTAGAACACACATTTGGTGGGCAAGCAAATGGCTGATGGAGACAAGGAATGACCCTTTGGTTCAGTCTGTTTGGTGCAGCCCTTGAGAAGCAGATCCTGGTCTCCCTTTCCCCTGAGCCCGTGTCAGCCTGGCAAGTAGCTTAAGCCAAACTTCACACAGATGGCGAGATTGCACATTGCTTATTTTCAACCTGTCAAGCTACAGACTTTGGGGTCTCATTTCCAGAAATACCCAGCACTTGCCTGCAACAGAAATCCATGGGACATGTGCTTTGTACACACAAGCTGCCACTCAAGGCTGAGGGCCCTGCAAAATCAGACCTTCAGCTCTGGGCACCCCATCAGAGGAATACTTGTACCCTAATCTCACTGTGTTTCAGATCTCCACATGCAAAATGAAAATTAAAAGAAAACCAACTCTCACAGTCATGCTATGGTAGTAAATGAATTAGCATTAAAGAGGCACACAAGTACTGCATTGATAAACTCCACAGAAAAGCTCAGGAGGGAATTAACAAAGGCTATCTTCAGAGCTGGCTTGGAGTAATATGCAGCAAATGTGTCACAGAGCGACACACTGAATCACCAGAAGAAAGCAAAATAAAAAGCCACTTACTAGCACAGCGCTGTGTATGCTGAGCACTGAGGGAGGAAAGAGCCCTCTGAGAAAGAACAGTGTGTGCTCCTGCGGCCAGGGCACAATGCATGGGTCACAACACCCACACACACCTGGCCAAGTGACTGCTGCTCCCCCAGCCTACATTTTGGCTTTTCACTCGGTGGTGGTGCTTGACTTTACACTCTAAATAGTACATCTGCAGGGTTGCTTTCATGATGTAGTGCTGCTCTTCTGAAGGACAGGAGACTTCTGATGTATGATGGGGAAGTAGGAAGACTGATCCCCTTTGCTCTTATGGCTCTGTCCTCCCTGTTATTGCCACAGTGAAGAGACTATGACTCAGTGGCAGATCTGGTTGAGATCTTGAGAACTGGAGTCACTGGAATGGAAGCAAAAAAAGGCAGACTGAAAGATGAGGCAGGAGTAAAGGATTGGATTGTCTGAAAAAAGGGACTGGAAGCTGTTGGGCTAGACAGAGACCTTGGAGGGCAAGGAAATGGGGATAAGCAGGAAAACCATGAATGGTGATGGCAAGTGCATGTGTGTTCATGTGCGAATATTCATAAAGTGTGAGAAGAAATTTTTTTCATTACCTGGCCTGAAATCCTTTTTTGAGATATCAAATTCTGCACACTTCCTAACAGCTCTGCTGAATCTGATGTAAATTGGTGTTTGCTGCTACAGTGTCATTTTATTTGATCCTGTGACTAGGCTTACAATGTGATAGGTGACATACTGGATTCCAGAGGACTAAGGGTCTTCCAGGAACTCCTGTTTGAAGCAGGTGCTCCTATTCCTTCTCCAAGAAAAAAAGCATGTGGAAAACTCAGTCTATAGCAGAGAAAGGAAATGGACAGGAAAAGCTCCCACCCACGCCTTTCCACTGCCCTGGACTGAGGCAAGATCTTGACACAGAAGCTCAGAACACTTAGGAGCAGGAGATATCAGGCAAATCCACAGTGATGAAAAAAGACTGAGATGTGCACCCTAATTCCAAGGCTGATGTCACAGACCAACTCCTGTCTGCATTACTTGAGGGTAGGCCCTGCCAAGAGGAGTCTGGCTGCATTTGCCCTGCATATGCTCATGTCCCATCCGGGTCTCGGTGGCCTGGAGACACGAGCGTGCACGTGCTGTGTCAAATACTTAAGCATTTCTGTATGTTTATACAATTCAGAGTACCTACGAGAAGCTGAGAACTTGTCATAGCCCACCAGAAATCTGTTTTTACAGCAAGAGCCAAAGGATACACACTACATCCTTGGAGAGTAGTGTGGGCTAAGGGATGGGTCAGGACTGGGTGCTCAGACAGCTGGGCCATGGTTAGAGTGAAACATGGTGCAGTGTCATCCCTATCCCTCTTTGTGCACACCCTGCAGTGAGCTGTGCTCAGGATTTGTGGTGGAGAGAAGCAGCTGTGGCCAGCTGTCGGGAACAAAGGGGCATAGTGAGAACTGGTGGGCACAGGGAGGATGAGGGGACTTGTGCAGCAGTTGCCTCTTTAGCGGTGCAGGTGTACTCGCAGATTCTTCCTCACACCTGCAGTTACAGGTCTGGCCCAGCGCTGCCCCCGACTTTGATGTGCTAAGGCACTACTGGGAGGCCTCTCACTAGGGTGTGCTCACCACCAGGGAGAAAGATGGTCACTGCTGCCACAGTGGCCACAAAGTCAGCTTCCACTTGGGAAGTGCAGCAGCTTGTCACCACTGTCCTGAGGGCTGAGCCAGGGGGTGGCAGCAAGGTTGTGCTGGAGTTTTCATGCTGCTCTTGCCCCTGACTCATCATGCCAGTGGATCACTTCACAGCCCACCTGGGCCCCTAGACATTGGTGCTGCTGCATCTCTTCACAGTGCTGTGGTTGGTGTACCAAAGCTGCCCCTCTGGGCAGGTCTCTGTGGCACAACACTCTGCTGTCTCAATGCGGAGCTGTGAGCCAACACCAGTGTAGAACCTGTAGAATTGCATTGGCAAGAGATCTGAGCAGGGCTTGTGAGCCTGGGCAGAGAACCACATGCTGTGGCTGCTGCACTGGGACTGTGCACTGCTGAGCAGGGCTGGCTTCATCTGCCCACACCACCTGGGGAGCATTTCCTTTTCAAGCACTTTCAATAACAAGAGGGTACCTTTTGCCACAATTTCTTGACACCTGTACATCTGCACTGTTTCTGTGATACCACAGAGAAAGCCTTGTTTTTCCCACCTGGTGAAGCTGTACATTTGAGTGAGGGGGTGTTGCAGAGCACACTCTGAGGTGCTGCACCCCCCTCTTTAGTCTGATGAAGGGAGAAAAGCAGAGAAAGAAATGTCCCTTGGACCTTGTCAATACAAACATTCACAAGTGTGATTTTAAAAAATACTCATAATGTTCTGTAAAGGGAAAAAATAATTGGGAGACAAACAGCCCTAGGGTACTGATGAAATCTGAATGGAATTTAAGGGAAATGAGCAGATGGGAGGTGAGAGGTAGAAAACAGTAGAAAACTCAGTGTGATCTGCAGCGTGTCACTCTGAGAGCTTGAAGCCTCCTGCACTTAGGGAAGACAACATGCCACCCTCCTCTTTCCTTCACAAACGCCCTGAAAGGAAGCCCAGCACAAATACGTCCTCACTCTTGTGGGCTGCAGTGCATCAGCATTCCTGTGAAGAAGAGCATAAAATGAGGGATCAGAGAATTGGAAGATGTCTCTTATGATAAACATGCTGTGATATGCTGGCACTTACTGTTAGCTCAGCCCAGGATTTTGTACTGTATTTTTTATGGGAAACAAAACTGATACCCAACAAACATCAATTCCTGTGAGCTGATTGACTGCAGCTACACTCTGACAAGAGCCTTCTGAAAACAGCACAGCTAGGAGGTCTGCATCCAGTCTTCTTACATGGTTTTTGACTGAATTGGAGAGAGTTGCATAAAAGTGGCCACACACATAAAGCCATCTGTTCTCTTAGATATTGATGTACATACCTATGCAGTGCTGTCATTTGAAATATATGGCTGGCCTGCTGGAGAAACAGCTGGGTACTGTTGATTTTCCAGACTTCCAAATATTCTTGCTGAACAGTAAAACAACCATGGGGGGTTTGATTGACGCTTTAAATGGACCACACTCAAATGGTACCCAGGGTTCAGAAGTGAGACTTAGAATTCATTTCTCTTTCCATTTTCATTTTGTTCTCATAAGCAAGCTTACCTAGCCTTGGAATCTAGATTAGTAAAGTCTATGGGCATTGACTTGTGTTTTAATTACTTCAGATTTAGCACCTAGTGCTGTGATCATGTACTCTTACAGGAGCTAAGTCTCCCACATGGATCATGTTAAAGAAAGAGAGGCACAGTGTCTGCCAGCTGAGGGCAGTGACCCTATCTGTGTGATACAAACAATTGTCTACTTGTGTTAAAATTTAAGCCAACCAGATCCTCCATAGCCAAGCATCTTTCAAACTGGCTACTGAGAATTTTTATCTGAAGAAAAAAGGAAATCAGAAGGTTTTGAATTCAGATATACTCATTTATAATTCCAGAGCTGCAGCACACACAGGACAAGTGTCACATTTCTGGTGAGTACTGAAGGTAATATAGTGAAGGTGAATATTGAAGGTGTGAGGCTGTTGTGGCTATGATACGTAGGAAACATTGCCTCATAAGTCATGAAACCTGTTCTCCCCAGTTTTAACAGATGAGAACTCATCAAAACAGGGACTTGAATGTAGGTAACCCATGAATCATATGTTTATACCATATGTTTAGAACAAGTCAGATGAATAGCACCCTGAGAATGTTTCTTTCTCTGCCATTTATAGCCCAGAGTGACCATAGATGTCTGATGATGAGATGAATCAAAACACGTGTGACTAAAATGTATTGACAGGGGAAGGCCAATGCAATTTCTGTTTCCTCCTTAGATGATTAGTTCATATCTGGCCCAGGTCAAAATGACTCAGACATTTCTTGAACATTACAAAGTAGCTGTATTCATCCTGCAAAGTATAATTAAATGGTTTTAGGCACTACGATGGCCTCTTGGCCTCCATCTGTTACTGCAGAAGGACATGAGTCCTCTACAGGTCTTTTATAAAACCCAGAGCCATAACCTTCAGTTATCTAATCAGTTGTTTTGGATACTCTAGAGTGCCTTAAATGGCCGTAGATATCTATGTTTAGCAGCTGAATGTCATCCACACTGTGAAAGTTGACACCCCAAAGGCATAATCAACTTTTAAAGAAAATAGTTGCCCTGTCAGGATAGAGAAAGATGAATTGGGATGGCACAGGGAAGCTGGTATTTCTATGGGCACAGAATCACAAGAAGGTTGGGGAAGAAACCTCTGGAGATCTTCTACCCAATCCCCTGCTCAGTGCAGGGTCAGCTAGAGCAGGTTGTCCAGAATTGTGTCCATCTGGATTCTGAATATCTCTAAGCACGAAGACTCCACAACCTCTCTGAGCAATTTGTTTCAGTGTTTGTCCATTCCCCAGTAAAAAATGGAAGTTCCTGTATTTCCATCTGTGTCTGTTGCCTCTTCTGTTACTGAGTATCACTGAGATGATTCTTTTGTGTTCTACTACTCCACCCCATCAGGTATTTGAACATATTGATAAGGAAAGAGCGCAAAACAAAAATGCTTTTGTCTGGTGCCATGAACAATTTCTGCTGGCCATGGGATACCACCAGAAGAGTATCCACTGCATTTACAGGGCCAAAGCTTAAACCCTGCTTGCCAAACAAGGGAAGTTCTGTACTGCTCATTTACCACTTTAAATCAAAATGGCTTAAATTGTTGTGTGAGAGGGTGCTTTGAATGCAACGAAGGTTGCAATTTACAAAGACGAGTCAGGGCAAAGGTACTTTGGTGTCTAACTGCAATTTATTTTTCAATAGAAGGTTAAGGTGGAATTAGATACACACACACATTTTCAAGAGCCATGATCAGATTCTCTTAAAAATTTGAAATGCGGTTGTGAAGTCCTCTGAATAAAATGTTGATGCAGCTAAAACAGGGAGGAGTACTTTTAAAATAAGAACTAGTCCTAGTCCTAGGCTCAATGCTAGAGCCAGCATACAACTCCCCCCAGATAGTGTGTAAACTTGCATATACCTAAAATGTGACTGATTTCCTTGAACTGAATCTGTTGGATACAAAAAAGCCAGATGAAACCAACACATAGGATGCTTCTTCCAAATAATATTTGTCTTATATTAATTTCTACAGTCAAAAAATACAGGGGACCTCAATGCCTGAACCTGGAGGACCATGAGAGTGAGAATGATCAATTCCCAGATGACCCTGAACTTGTGCAGGATCTGCTGCTCCAGCTGGATCCCTACTAATCTATGGGGCCTGATGGGATACATCTGACAATGCTCAAAGATTATCTGATGTCACTGCAATACCTCTCTAGAGGATTTTTCAGTGGTCTTGGTGATCTGGAGAGGTCCCAGCAGACTGAAAGCTGGCAAATGTCCCAATTTTCAAGGAGGGCAAGAAGGAGGACCTCAGAAACTACAGGCCTGTTAATCTCCCTTCAGTGCCCAGTAGAATCATGGAAAAAATTATTCTGGGAGGTATTGAAAAACAGCTGGAGGATAATGCAGTCATTGACCACAGTCAGTGTGGTGATGAGGAGAAAGTCTTGCTTGTCAAACCAGATTTCATCCTACCATGGAGTAACCCACCTAGCTGATCTAGGAAAGCCAGTTAATGAAATCTTCTTGGAATTCAGCAAAGCTTTTGATACTGTCACAGCATCCTTCTTGACAAAACATCCAATGTACAGCTGAACAAACACACCATGTGATGGGTGAGCAGCTGCCTCACAGGTCAGGCACAGAGTTATAGTGAATTGGGTGACATCAGACTGGCAACCTGTCACCAGTGGGGTTCCACAGGGCTCCATCTTAGGCCCTCTACTCTTCAACATCTTCATTAACAATGTGGATGCAGGACTTGAAGGAATACTTACAACAATAATTGGGGGAACTGTTGACTTCCTCAAAGGCAGGACAGCGCTGCAGAGAGACCTTGACAAATTAAGAGAGATGGGCAATCACCAACCATATGGAGTTTAACAAGGATTCTGAACCTGGGATGGGGTAACCCTGGTTGTGTGAATAGTGTGGGGGAACAAGAACTTGGAGACAAGCGCTGTGGAAAGGGACCTGGGGTCCTGGTCAATGGCAAGCTCAATGTGAGTCAGCAGAGCCTTGGCAGCCAGGAGGGCCAAGCGTGTCCTGGGGGGCATCAGCCTGGGGCAGCCTCACCTTGAGTGCTGGGGGCAGTTTTGGGCACCACAATATAAGAAAGGTATGAGGCTATTACAGAGTGTCCAAAGGAGAAATGAGGATGGTGAAGGGACAGGAGAGGAAGCCGTATGAGGACGGACTGAAGTCACTTGGTTCTTCAGCCTGGAGGAGATGGGGGACCTCATTGTGGTCTTCAGCATCCTTATGAGGGGAAGTGAAAGGGCAAGTACTGGTATCTTCACTTTCCTAACCAGTGACAGGACCAGAGGAAATGGCATGAAGCAGGTCAGGGGAGGCTTATTTTGGATATCAGGAAAAGATTTTTCACCCAGAGGGTGGGCTGGGCTCTGGAACAGGCTCCCCAGGGAAGTAGTCACAGCACCAAGCCTGACAGAGTTCAAGAAGCATTTGGACAATGCTTTTAGGTACGTGGTGTGACTCTTGAGGTGTCCTCCAACTCAGTCCTTCCAACTCAGCATGTTCTATGATTCTGTGATTCTACAGTTAGTGGTCAGTTGAAAATGCTTTCTGCAACTGTGGCCTACTGCAAATCATCTTTTCTCTGTCATTAAATAAAGAGACTCCTGCAAGCACCTGCAAGCAATGTACAAATTCAGGATGTTTTGGGCTGGTGAAATATATATCTCATGCTAAGTTATTACATTAGATTGTGAGCTGCATTGATTCATATTGTCAAAATCCCTTCCCAACTATCTGCATTTTTAATATTTACCATAAATGAAGAATATGAAAAAGGTATTTTTGAATCTTGTTTGGAATTGGCTGTTTTTCTGCTTTTCTATATAAAAAGTAAGTTAAAAACAAAACTGGAAACACTTTTCAGCAAAGAAACCCCTGATGTATTTGGAAAATAGAAATCCAAACACAAGTCCTTTTTTTGTGGTGTCTTAGAAAATAGTGATGATTGTTCAAACCATGACTGTACCCTAGAGAGAGGTATCAGAATTGCTTATTTTAGGATCGTAATCTAAGCAGCTTTTAGCAGAAACAGAAAAGAAATTGTTGCTGCAGAGCTTGGCAGATACAAAAATCTCAGTTGGATCTCTCTTCACATTATTCAGAAGGGCTGGGAATAGCATTTGGATCATTTGCCATCTTGAATTTGGAGGTCAGGTGTGTTACAACACATTTACTCAGTGCTCTGGATGTTTTGTTTCCATGTGAAAAGGAACAGCATAGGACCTGCACACAGAATTTGGGACTATGTTGCTCCCAAGGTGGTGTGCAACCAAGTGCCAGTATGGTGGAGAATCTGGATCTTGCTGTTACAGATGCAAGAATTTCTGAGTGTGTAATGAGATGAGAGCAGAGATGATCAGCAGTGATCCCAAAAGGAAAAATGTTGAGGTTTTTCACAGTTGACTTAGAGCAGAAACTTTCTGCTGTGTGCTAGCAAATGCTGTAAAGGATACACAACTTTTTATATTCATTGAAGGGCAGTGGGTCAGACAGAAATAATACACTGGTGACAAGTATTCATCAGGTACTGTTTAATAATAATTTAATCTGGTAGTCAAAAAGAAAATAAAAACCTGATGATGTTGTGATTTGAATCCATTCCATAACAGTTTGAAAGCCACATGATGAGTTTTTGCTGCCTCATACTAGAAATATGTAAATTGCCATTTTGCATAATCTCCCAAATCAGTTGCTTCTCTATATTAAAATGCAATCATAAACATTACAGATGTCATATCTGTAAAAAATACACAGTGAAAACATTTGGGCAAACACACTTTCTCTGAAAATTATGGCATAAAATCTTCCCATTGAGCATCCCGTTTTTGTTATCTTTCTTTGGAGAGTTTTCTTTTAATGAAAATTTTTTTATTATGCTTTAATGAAAGCTCCAGGCATAAGAATAATTATCACACAAGTTATTCACAGTCATGGTATTCAGTCTTGCAGTACCAAAGGATGCAATTTATTAAGGATACTTATCAAAAGAGAGGTGACATCTAATCTCACAAAATAGCTAAACCATAAATGAACAACTGGGAACTACAAATGCATCATGTATGGAATGAGAGCTACCCCTAATTCTAAAAGCTATCCATGAGAAAACTGGCTCTTCATAACAATACTATGCACTATGTGAATGCCTGGTCCAGATGACTCTATCCCCCTTTATGAAAAAGTTCCCTTTCTGAAAGTTCCAGATTCACCCCGTGATCTTGCTCTGAAGCTCATTGTCTCCTCCAAACTGGGAGGCAACTCCTAGCCCAAAACAGAGAAAATGGAGGATAACAAATCTCTATAACAATAAACTCATCAGATCCTCCTTCCATAGCTCAGCAAGCAAACATTAGAGCACACAGACCTCAGAAAATTAAATAGTTTTGAATCTTCCCACTATTTTGAGCCCATTCAGCTTCTGTTACTGCAAGAAAAAATGATGCTCCTCTTTCTCTAGTGTTTACTCTTTTTTCCCATGTTGGGATTTTTTTAATCCATTAATAACAAAGGATAAATTCTGCTTCCCACATTGAAGACAGAAATGAATTTAAAATGGACTAACCCTGAATAAAGTTATCCTTCAAGGGTGTAAACAGGGAGATAAACTGAAGGACTGGGCACACCAGAAGTTCCCTCATTGTCATATTAACTCTGTCTTCTTTATTGGTCTTGGATACCTCGTGGGAGCTCTGTCCTGTAAAGCCCTATGTCAGTAAAATGTGATTCACCTGTTTGTATTTCTCAAGATTTGCAACAAGCACAAGCTGTGACTCAGTCCTGCAAGCACCTGTGCAAATGACATTGCTTTCCAGTGAGCAGTCACACGCAGAGCTTTGCCTCGGAAGACACTGAGCACCAACAGACCTCATGGTATTGCAGGGCCAGGTCTTTAAGTTGCTGAGCATGTTCAGCACTATGGACAGTAGGTAAGCACTAAATATTTTGAAAGAATTTGAGATCACGAGTCACTTCCCTGTTTATATTTCAATTTCTCAAATTCCTTATGCTTTCCACAGAAAATAATTAAAAAGCCATAAAGATGAAAATAGAGTAAAGCAAAGATCATAAAAGGAAGAAGGGGGACCCCAGGGAGGTGAGTGCTTCTTGCTAGCATGTGTGTTTTCCTGCTTTCAGGTCCCAGTCTGTGGTGGAAGCTGGCACGCTGAAACATGAAGACCAGGGGGAAAGTGAGAACACCCAACCGCTGCTGGCTCTGGACTGAGCTCTCATGTGCCCAACAGAGATCCACGAACAGACTTCCACCATAGCAGAACCCCAGAGAGCACACCACACACAGACACACGCACGCACACACGCGTTTCGCTCGATAACAAGTCCTTCGTGTTTCCTGACCAAGTAACAACTGTCACCAGCCATCTGTCCGTGCGGCCAGTGCTGAACAAGAACTGAGAAACTCCTACTGACACAGGAGTCTGTCCATATACAAAGAATTGAATTTCTTTTTTTTTTTTCTGTCTTTTTGACTTATGACATTAAAATATTGGAAATGGTGGGACTGCATTCTCTGTTTAAAGAAACCAGGGTGTGTCAATAGTGTTCCTGAAGACTCCATCAGGGATGCTCATTTTATAGAAGGGAAGGTTATAAGTGTATTTTAAAGAAAAGCATTTCAAATTTAAACTTTACACTGTAATCAGCAAGTGTAATCTGGATCAGAGGGCAGAATCATCAACATCTACAGCATACTTGAGTTTTACAGAAGGATTTTGCTTTTAAAAAAGAACCCCAGTGCCAGCATAATGCCGTTCAACATGACACTTTGTGACTGCCTCATCCATGCAGCTTATACAGGGGTCACATTTCAGTATCTAGCAAAAATTGTTCTTAACTTCTGAAGCCCTTCTAAAACTGTCAGCTGTGGAATGAGTGTGTGAGCAGCAGACGTGCACAATTTGAAATGCAATTATTTAATTTTAATGATGTGTTTTTCCACAGGCAACTGAGGAGCCTCTAAGACATGTGGGTGTGCATGTGTGTGCACGTGTGAAGGGGGGGTTCCAGGGAGACACATTGGACAAATTCAGCAGTGATTAATGGTTCAATCCAGATTGTTTCATTTAGGTCACAACAGCAAATGAAAACTCTGCAGAGCCATTTACCCCCTTCCCTCCTGCAGTCAGGAAAAAGTGTGAGCCAGAAAGGTACGCCGATTGCAGATGTGGGCCATGGTTAAAATGAAAAGGAAAACTTAGAATTAATTATTCAGTACAAGTTTCTGCTAGAAGGAAATGTTGAAGAATAGAAGAACTGAAATGCCAAAGATCAGTTTGTTATATCTCTGTTTGCTCTAGCTGCAAAGAGAGTACCATCCCCTCATTGAAATGGAATCCGGATTAAAGAAATAAAAGAACAACTTATCAAATTGCATGTGCAGTGACTTTATTTCCTAAAACAGTTACAATCACTGTACACATTTTTAGGCTTCAATTAAATTGCCATACATTGACAATTTACTAGAACAAGCAGTTGGCAACAATATATCAAAGGTAGCAGTGTAAACCGTAGATTCAAAATGAGATGATAATGGGCATAAGGGTTTTTAATGTGCACTGGAACACCCACTGAATTCTCAAGTGTTACTCTGAAGTGATGATATCATTCAAGTGGACATGGTCAGCCCTAACAGAGGGACTAACAAAATACTGCCTTAATCTACAACAGCATTTTATGCCTGCACAGGGCAGAAAGGATATCCTGCCAGATCCTATCGACACACCTGGGATTTTACCCACTAGTTTTTGTACAGAATAACCTCACTCAGACTAACCTCTTACTGCAGCAACATGTCATTGATACAAAGCCTGGCCTCCATGATAGAGAGCAAGTCTTTAAGGCAGTGGATGTTCCCAGCAAGGCAACACAGAAGTCAGAAGCAGAAGCTTTCAGGAACATTAAAAAAATAAGATGACTGAGCCCATTTATCTTTGGGGTTTCTTCCATTCCACCTCCCCTGACATCATCACCACCTATTACAGGAAACAAGGACGTCAACTCCTGGTAGGAGCATATAGCTCCTTTCCCTTCCCTGGGCTCACAGAGATTCAAAGGCATTTGGATTTGTCAAAGAGAATGTGCTTAAAGCAGAAAGTAAAAACCCAAAGAGATAAAAAAAGACAGACATTTGCTATTACACTGCAGCATTAAGGAAGAAATACTTTGGTTTGTGATTTTTCTCTGTTAATACACTTACCCCCACTGCCACTGAACCTTTGTGATGATCTGTTACAATCACTGTTCATTAAAGTGGGTCTTCTTCTGCCCAAGAAGTGCAAATACCACTGAAATCCAATCCTTGAGGATCAAACCTCTCAAAGGACTATTTATTTTCTTTAACTGTGATATGAATAAATACATATGATGCCTTGCATATAACTGTATGAAGCCTGCATTTAACTGTAGGCTCTTACACAGACTGTGCAATCAAAGTAACAACAGGAAAGGTAGAACCCAGCACTAGCATCACGATGAGTGCATACTGTGTTACAAATTATATTGCCCTTGTCCTCCATTTCCTTCTGTAAATAAATCTAGCAAAAAAAATGCAAATTGCAATGGATCTCCATTAAAGAAAACACTTCCATTCACTTCTTCCCTTGGCATTTCCAATGTTGAAAAGCCTTTTCAAGACAAAATACCAGTTGACAAACAGGAATACCTAAAATAATATGACAGTAATTCACTGCATAATTTCTGCAGTCTGCTCTGTATATCCTCCCCATGTACGGAGCTAATCCAGTAACTGTACCTAAAGAAATTATCCACTCTCAGCTCCCTGACAGCTGGGCATAGAATAGATTCACTTCAGCATTGCAGGAACACCTTGTCTTATTTGAGGCACTTAAGATTTTTAAATGGCCAGTGTATCACTGCACGATCTAATAAACAGTGCTACTCTGGCACACACACGTCTTGGGGAGATTACTTTTATCTATTTGCCAATTTTATCTATTTGCCAATTGCAACTGAACAAGATAAAGTATGAGCCTTCAAAGGAACAATGAAATAATCTGAAGGATGGCATGGATTTTCATAAATAAAGCTCCAAAACTTTTACCATTTCTTTAGCATTTACTCTGAGCTATAGAAACTGAAATGCAACATTAATAAAAATATTCCTAAACCATCAATTTTTGTTCAAAATGTTCTTGATTTTTTCTTTACACACACTGTCTCTATTTTAGAGAATTACCTTATAATTTGTACTGCTTGATGACTTCAAAAAGATATAAAATATAGGCTCTGACTTGACAGCTAACAGGAGATTTAAAAAACATTTTTACCCCCCACAATAACAAGTACCTTATTTCCAGTTTTGCATGATTCTTCAAATGATCTCTAGAAGTATTTTTATATTTTCTAAAGTGTGAAACTTATAAATCTAAACAGTTTTTCATTATTATTAACTGAGAACTCTTACTTTCTTGTACATTGTGTATAGTCTCATGACTACTTTTGATATGGACAACATGTTAAAACCTAATTCTCTTAGCTGTCAAAAAGTGACTCTTGATAAAAGAGGGTTTATCACTTTAATATTCAAAAAAGGAAATTAAAGTGCACACTTCCAGAAACTGGTTACACTAATTTATGGTGCAATCACCATGTGTTATATGGCATTACAAGATTTAATTACCTAGTAAAATATAAAATCTGAAAAGCCTTCAGTTTATGGGGATGCAAAGCTCTTATGTGCAGTTTGCTTCAGCACAAGTGACATCCAGGTCACGATACTTCAGTGCCACAATGTAGACTCTGCAGTAGTAAACCGCCCAGTACTACACAAATAAAAACTGTCCTGTGTCTTTTGAACAAAAAAGTCAAAGCTGTGGAGACTAAGTAACCTCAATGTCTCCTTGCTTAGTGTTTGTCACTCACAACCCTCAGTAGTGATGCCCAGAGCATGCTAGCACACCTGTCCACACCCAGCTGGTGCTGCAGGTAAGGAGATAACAGCCAGCCATAATCAGCAGCGCAATCACTGCTCTCTCTCTCCTCTTAGTGTTCTTAGAAGCTAAAAGTGGAGGGTCCTGCACCCTCCATCTTCCATTAAACAGTACAGACCCGAAACATCTGCCAACTGCTTAAACATCCAACTAGTTTTCTTTCTTGAAAATAGGCGTTTTTACCATATAGTAAATTCTGTATGGCAAATACAGAGCATACTGTAAACAGTACTGGGATCAGACTACTTCAGCATTATGTCACACATTTCAAGACGAGGAAAACACCATTAGGTCAATTAGAGGATCATTCTAGCACTCTGTAGGATGCTGGCAGTGGAAGTTAATACAAGTTAATAACCTGAAGCTCTTTGTCTGCTCTGCATTCTGGCAGGAAGCCAAGTTAGACCTCATCCTTCTGCCCAAAGCACAAGGAATTCCTCATATATAATTTTTTATCTGCTGAATGACCACCCAAGGGCAGCCAAAGAGGACCCCCTGGAAGGAGGTGACCCAGACCCTCGCTGGGTAGAAAAAGGATATCACAACAGAAGCTTTTGTAATGATGGGAGAAACAGCAGCTCACCATATAATCCTAAGAACTGTCAACTACTTTAAGATCTGAGTCTAAAAATGTCAGATTTGCTCAACATTTTCCAAAATCACATTATCAATCTGAAAGTCACCTGCTAAGAGAACTATTCTGTTTTAGAAGAACAAAGCTTCACTAGGCAGCTATTATGCAAGTTCCTGTTTGCATTTCCAGGAAGGCGAAAGAAGGCCACACTTGGCAAAAATGAAATTTGTTCATATACAGTGTTTTCCTTCTGCTGATAGCTAGAGACACACTTGTATATATATCACCTTTTTTAAAAAATAGTGGTTAATTAAAGAAGATTTGTTCATAATTAAGCTAGAAAAATACAGTTACTCAGGTAGAAAAAGTACAAAACACACATAATCCGTTCACATTATCTACAGTGATAACATAGGGACATGTTCTATGCCTAAAGCAGCTAACTGCATACTGATTTTCAAAGTCAATTGTGTGCATATGTTTGCAAATATCTTACATGTTGCTTCCCAGACAGAAGCCCAGGAAGTACTCCCTAGATATAGAATCATAAATATTGTGCCTGAACATAGTCGAGCAGGTGACTGACTGACTGGTTTTGTAAAGAAAATATGGGCATGGCAAAAACATCTGCACATTCCTCAGTTTGAAAATCCAGACCTATTGCTTTTTGGCTGACAAGACTTATTTTCAGATTTGCAGCCAGAAAAACAATACACATCAGTGCTGTATCAATATGAAACAAAAAATGGCTTCTTTTTTTTTCTTTTTCTTTTTTTTTAAACCAGGTCCACTCTGATCATAGAATGTCATCCTTATCTTTTCTTACCCTTAAAATGTTTGTATACTTCGTATGCTGGATAAATTAATCCTATTTTCATACCCCAAAGGAGTTAATGCTCCTCTGCTCCACATATCAGAAGAAACCCCCTAAATAGCAGGAAGGGTACGTCTCTGTTGTGCTGTTAACTCAGGGTGCCACACGTCCACAATGAATATCAGGCGGTAACTTTCAGCATCCTGCCATACTTCATGTTCAAAAGAGTCATCAAAAATAAGAACTTTCCCTTCTTCCCAGTCTCTGTAAAACAAGAAATGACACACTTTAGTGTAGTATTTGAAGGGCCAGAAGCACAAATAATACAAATTTTGAAGTTACCAGAGCAGGTCAGCTGTAGATAAGCTCTGAAGATGCTCTCTGACATACGAGAAAGATTTAAACAGTACAGATTGCATAGTCAAGATTTCACTGCCTAATATACAGAGATTGGAGTATGGGAGCTTTAAATAAACTACAGAAAGATCAGTCTAATGGACCTTCATATTACTGAGGGATCCTTGCCCTTCATTCTGCACAGTTACGCTCACAAAAACATTCAGACATTTATGATATATATTATATATTATACTTTTAATCAGTTGAGTCCATTAAGCTGGGAATGGGTATAATACTGGTGTAATAATCCACTTTTCTTCATTTCTAATCAGATACATTAGTGATGTACATACGTGATGAAAACTGAGGGCACGACCAGTAACATGGTCATATGGTTCAAAAAGAAATTACATTAAATCAGTTTGCTTTTTCTAAAAATCAGAACAATGCCTTTGGAAGGTCATGTAGTCCAAGACTCTGCTCACAGGACTCACTGCAAAGTTAGATCCAACTTTGTGGTTAGATGAAATAGTCAAAAATCCACTAGTGAAGAACCCAAAATACTTGCAACCATGGGCACCCTATCATTTCACAGTGAAAACTCCCTTCTACCGAGATGAAAGTTCCTTCCCTGTCACTTGTGTTCAGTACCTCTTACTCTACAACTGCACCTCTCTGAAAAGAGTCTGGCTCTGTCTTCCTCAGTGGCACGCATTAGTAGTTAAGACAGTAACTAGGCTCCTCTTCAGCCTTCTGGTTTTCAGACTCCATACCAGTTCGTTGAGCTCCTCCTCCTAATCATCTTATTCATCCTCTGCTGGGGTCCCTCTAGTTTATCAAAGACTTTTTTTGTACTAAAGTGTCCCAAACTGGACACAGTACTCCAGAGGCAGTGTCTTGAGTGCAGAAGAGAGAGGAAAAAATTGTACTGTTCAAACTGCTTCCTACAAATTTATTAACACAATCCAGTACACAGCTAGACTTCATCAATATGAAAGCAGATTGTAAGTCATGTTCAACTTGGCCCCTAGGGTCCTTGAGCCCTTCTCTGCAAAGCTGCTTTCTATGCAGTCATCACCCAGCTGCTACAGCTGCAAGGTGTTTATCTGTTACCAGCTGCAGGGCTTTGCTTTTGCCTTTGTTGAACTTCATCAAGTTCCAGCTGGCAGCTTCTCCAGCCTGCTGAGACCTGGATTCATAATTTCGAAAAGAAGTTTAACACCTGGTTATACATCTCCAGGTGAGACTGGATGAAAAACAGTCAAGTTAACAATGGTCAAAGAAACATTCCTTCCTAAAGCCACTCTATCATGAACACACACTCAAGTTTTTTAACAGGATCCCTCAGGAGCTGAAGCAGCCCAAGAGGATGGATGCCCTCAGAGGGAAGTAAGCACTGTGAACAGTAACGATGGAAAAGAAACAAAGGCCTTGCCATCAAAGATGGAAATGCATCACTTAAGCTCATTCAGCTGTGTTCATTTACAGAGAAAACAATTTTCTTTTTTCAAAAACAGGCTGAAAACTAGATTAATACTTCCAGTTCATCTCCATATTTTTAATTCAGCAAAAGCAAAAACTAACCATCAAAGTTTATAGAGTTGTGCTGTAATGTTCTGAAGAGAAACTGAAGTTGGATCAACTGAAATAATAATCTAAACATAATTTAAGCAAGAGTAGACAAACCAGAAAGCATAACATAGTAAAAAAAATCACACTGACTTGCACACAGATATCAGCCTTAAAGGCCCAGATAACCAGCCTTTTGCAGGTTTCAGCTATGATCATGTGGAGGTGTTTGCTATGACACCAGTTATCTGGTAACAAAAATGTTGTACGTCACATAGACCCTGAGTTACTGGTACCACACTAAACTTATACTGGTTTTATTAAAGTCAGTGGGAGTAAACCATTTAGAATGCTATAATGTGGCAAAAAAATTCAAGAAGACTTTGGGTTGTATTGTTGGTTTGGTTCTTCTGGCTTGGTTTATTTTTTGGGTTTTTTTGGAAGTTTTTTTGGGGGGTTGGTTTTGGGTGGGTTTGGGTAGGGGGTTTTGTGGGGGGAGGCGCCAGGAGTGTTTGGTGGGGGTGCTTGGGGAGGGCTGGGGGATTTGGTTTTGCTTTGTCTGGAGCAATTGAGGTCTAGGGGGTTTTTGAGTATTTTGTTTCTGAGGGGGTTTTTTTTTGTTGTTTTTTGTTTGTTTTTTTTTTTTTTTACTTAAATCAAGCCTGAAAAGAACTGCTCTAAATAGCCTGAAAGTGCAGCTCCGTTAAGGACAATAAAAACCCAGGCACTCAGATGAAGTCCCTTCAGAGGTTAAAACCCAGGATCTATCATTTGCATCATAATAGGATCGGCTGTTTTGCACAACAAAGAAAAGGCTACAAACCACACTATTAGTATGCAAATAAATATTTTTTAGAAGCCCGATGGTGTGAGAAACTCTTCGAAGTGGTAACACAGGGACCATATTCTTCTGGTCTGGTGCTGAGCCACATTGGGGTAGTTTCTGTATCATTTTCCATATGAGCTCTAGTGTCACCTGTTAAAGGCGAGATCTCAGACTGGCTTCTGCAAAATGGCTGCAACTCTTCACCTTCATTTCAAGATAAGGTCACCCTGCCTGACAGTGATGTTGGATTATGATAACTAGATATTATTTACCTACCACTTTTGTGCATTATACCCTGCACTTTACAGAGCTGGGACTTCAAAATGGCCCAGTGACCTAAAATGACCACTGCTACACAGAACAAGAATCATACAGTCAGAATAGTTTGGGTTGAAAGAACCTTCAAAGGCAAAACCTGCAATAAGCAGGGACATCTCCAACTCAATGAGGTTGCTCAGAGCCCTGTCCAGCCTGACCTTGAATGTTTCCAGGGACAGGACATCTGTGGTCCCTGTAGGCAACCTGTTTCAGTGTCTCACCACCCTCTCTATAAAACACTTCTTTCTTGTATCTAATCTAAACTGATCCTCTTTTAGTTTAAAACTATTACTCCTTGTCCTGTTGCAACCTATCTGACAAAAACTGTCCCAATCTTTCTTAAAAGCTCCCTTTAAGTACTGAAAGGCCATCATGAGGTCTCTCTGGAGCCTTTTCTTCTCAAAGCCGAGCAACCCCAGCTCCCTCAGCCTTTCTTCACAGCAGAGGTGTTTCATCCCTCTGATCATCTTTGTGGCCCTCAACCACCCAACCAACCCCAAACAGCTGCAAAAAACTCTTCTGAAAGTGAAGAAGTAAAACACAGCACTGGACAGTGCTGATTTGCCTGTCCATCAAAGGATGAGTTGCATTGTAACTTCGCCCCTCTAAACAACCACGCTGGGTGGCACAGAGGTAACCAAGCATGAAATTCTCATTGTTTCTGTTCACTCTCTCATGCACACAGCAGTGGCACAGGAGGTCAGAAAACGCATGATGCTAACCTTCTTATTCCAGCCAGCTCTCCTATTGGAAACCACCAGTTTACCACTGCTCTGAGCCACCAGGAGGGAAGGAACGGAAATTGCCCGAGGTAGATCTTCCTCCTGGCACTTTTCACAGTAGTTCACACACCTCCTCTGCCATAGGGGAAGGGATATATATCCGCCCTTTCACTGCCAGCACTAGACACACTTTGAGTGCTTCCAGGGAAAATCTCGCCCTTGTTCCTGAATGTATAGCTCTTGCTGTAAGCAACTGATCTTAACACATTCCAGCATAAGTTGTAGTCAGCTCTTGAGTGTTTTACATTTGAAATGAAGATGTCTGATGCACAAGACTGACCCAGGTTCCAGAACCTGGACACTGATGTGCTCTGTGCTCTGTCTGCAGCAACAGGCAATTTTCTACTCTTGACTTTGAGGGAGTGTTAACTACCAAGAAGGTATTTAAGTTCATTCTCCACAGGACTATCCCTTCTCTCCAGGTTAAGACAAAGAAGGGTGCCAGCCTCATAACAGGTGGTGAGCTGTGGACACCTGCTCTCTCGGCAGCAGAGCAAAACCACTACTTTGTTCACACCAGCTACTAAACAGCCACCTAATGGTAATGCCATTCAGTCACCACCAATCTGAAGTAACAGTAATGTCCTAAAGTGAAAAGACTCCCTGTCTCTATATGAGTCCTCTAAGGCAACTAGCTACCTCTCCTTCCACCCAACTTATTTTGGATATTGGATTGGAATGCTGGAAGAAAATGTCCATCACTACCTAGAGGTAGGTAGTGTCAGTTGTAACACTATGACAAATAATTAAATAAGTTATATGTCAACAGGAGTGTCTAGTAACAACATTTTTGGTTATTAACAGCTGGATACTTCTATCCTCCATTCCAAAAGATTTCCAGTTGTAGTCATTTTCAAATGTTATGAAAAAAACCCCTTTGCTATGTATTGCAGTCATGCAGACAAGAGTAGCATTTTATTTCTCAATATTAAATTAATTACATTACTACCACTAATGAAATTATTACATTGAAAATAATTCAAAATTAACACTTGTTGCCCTCAGAAGCTGCAGACAATACAAGAATCTTTCAAAATATGCAGCTAGATATCAAGCATCATGAGAATTTCACTTAAGTCTCAGCAAATTAAGCCTGTAAGCAACAAGCATTATAGTTAATACTACATTTATCTGTGTTTGATAATATAATGCAAAAAACTTAGCACATTTTCCCATTTCATCTTTAAGGGGAGTATATGCCCTGATAGTAAATGTATAAGCTATAGCATTTAATTCTGGGCTTTGGACTCAACAAACAGAGATAAAACTGACTTAAAATTCAGTATAATTTTTTCCCTAATGGGTAAGCAATTTCACTTAAAAAGCACTTTAAAAAAATTGCCACCTGTGTAAATCACTGGGCCAAAAATTTCATAGATGTCTTCATTCTGAGATCAACTTCAACTGGAATATTTTAACTGAATTGTAACAAATAATACCAGCTAAAAAGGAGGCTTCTGCCAGAAGTACCATGGTATTTTGTCACAGTGGTGAAAATGTAGGTACCTCTAAGTCTTAGCTTCTGCCGAAGAAGCAACAAATTCTAAATCGCTCCAAAATCAAAATACATACAGGAACTCTGCTGGCAGCAATATTAGGCTGGCATTGTAAAAGTAAACACAGAGACCCCATTGATCAAGCCCACTGTTAGTTCCATGCCATAGCAGAGAAGAGCAGGTTTGTCTCCAAAGCTTCTCCTGGCACTGTTTCAGAACTGATATTTATAAGTTTGTACCATGAGTTAGGGTGCAAACTGCCTGTTTAATGAAATATATTACACATCCTGGTCAATAAAATACCCCATTGTTTGGGGTTTTTTTAATTACATGCAGTCCTATCCCTTCTTCAGTCTTGAGGAAACTGGAAGAAAAAAAAAAACAAAAAAGCAAGCAACCAACCAAACACCAATTCCCCCCCTCAACCAAGAAAACCCCCAGCCAAACACTGCAACCATACCTGTTCTCTTGGGCACACCGTATTCTGCAGCCTTCCTTAGGGATCACCAAGCCCAAATGCATTCTCAGCCGACAATTGGTGGGTCCTGTGTGGGGCCAGACATGAGTCCCTGGGTGCATGATAGAATATTTGATCTGCAAGAAGAGAAAAACACATTTTTCAACACATTCCACTTCACAACCACGCTGCCGGGAGTTCTGGACTTCATTTAGTCTCATCCTTGGTGATGGGTGAAAAGTGTAATGCCATCTTTTGTTTGAATTTCAGCAGCAATTCTCTCTCATATCCTAAAGGCATTTAATACTCTAAAACATATGTCTTGTGGTGCATGCGTGAAACCAGGGATGCATTTGTGTGTGAAAGTACATAGTTTTAATTTTACTTAAAATAACCAGTATTCACATTTCAAGCTGAAAATAATTATCTTCTCTCTACAGTCAGAAAAAGTACCTTCTTTCCTATGGAAAGACTTAAAAGGATGGACAGTAGGAGACAAAAGGCTTGTGGTCATCAGACTGGTCAGCCCCTCTCAGATGACCTGTCTGTGAAGGTTGCTGTCAGCCTTGGCTGTAGCAATCATGAGAAGGTGGAGTTCAAGATCATGAGAGGATGGAGAAAGTCAAAAAGCAGAATTACTACCCACAGCTTCAGGAGAGCAGACTTGGTCTTATTCAGGGATCTGTTGGGAAAAATCCCGTAAGAGAAGAGGGGTCTAGGACAGCTGGGTGATTTTTAAGTAGCACCTTGTCAAACTCAATAACCCCTATGTGCAGGAAGCATGGTGACCCAGACAAAATTGAAACACAAAAAGGAAGCATACAGGAAGTGGAAGCAGGGTGAGGTCACCTGGAAAGACTGTAGAGACACTCTCTGCACATGCAGGGATGAGGTTAGGAAAGTCAAAGCTCTCCTGGTGCTGAATCTGGAGATGGAATTGAAGGGTAACAAGAGAGATTCCTACAAATACCTTATCAACAAAAGAAATCCTAGGAAAAACATGACCAGCCACTAAATGTGACAGAATATCTGATGACAAAGGACATGAAGAAGGCTGAGGCACTACATGTCTTCTTTGCCTCAATCTCCACTGGTATGACTGAATTTCAGGAGTGCCAGACACCTGAGACCAGTGAAATAGACTGGAGCACAGATGATTTATGTTCTGTGGAGAAGGAACAGGTTAGGGAACATTTAAACAAACTCAACAACCTGTTTCATGGGTCCTGATGGGATCCACCCATGAGGCCAGAGGGACATGGATGACATAAATCCATACACAATCCACACAATCTTTGAAAGGGCACTGCTACCAGCAGGGGTCCCTGAGAACTGGTAGAAAAGAAACATTGTTCCTATCTTCAAGAAGGGCAAGTAGGATGATCTGAGGAGCTACTGTCTAGTCAGCCTCACCTCAATCCTTGGAAAGGTCATGGAGAAAGTAATCCTGGAAACAATTTTCAAACACATGAAGGAAAAGAATGTACCTGGGTGTAGTCAGTATGGGTTTATGAAGGGAATTCTGTACTTCACCAGCTTTCTTTGGTGAGGCTTCTAGCTTGGTGGATATTGTTTATTTCAACGTTAAGTCTTTGAACAGTCTGCCATGAACATCCTAATCAACAAGGTGAGGAAGTGGGACCTAGATAAGTTCCTAGTGAAGAGGACTGAAATCTGACTCTTAAGCCAGGCTCAACAAGCTGTGACCAGAGGCACAAAGTCCAGCTGAAGGCCACTCATCAGAGGTGCATCCTAGGGCTCAGTACTGGGTTTTGTTTAGGAGTTTCACAGTGACTCAGAAGATGGGACGGAGTGCATCCCCCTCAGCAAGTTTGCAGATGATAGAAAACTGAATAGGAGTGGCTGATGCACTACCTTTTTTTTTTTTTTCTGCCTTTCATAAAGACCTTGGCAAGATGGAGAAAGGCGGAAACAGAAATCTTGACATATTTGACAAAAAGAAGTGTAAAATTCTGCGCAAGGGAGGCATGCATCAATACAGGCTGATGGACAACTGTCTGGAAAGCAACTTTCTAGAAAGAGACTGTGGGATCCTCACAGGGAGACCCTCAAAGGGTCGTCATAGTGCCCAAATTAAACAGGAGCCAGCACTGCAGCAAAACCACCAACAGCTTCCAGGGCTGCATTGTGGAAAGCTCTGGCAGCAGGTTGAGGGAGATTATCCTTCCCCTCAGAGTTGGTGAGACACCTTAAATGCTGGACCCAGTTTTGTGCTACCTGCTGTGACAGAGACATGGACACACTGGAGCAGGTGAAGGGTATAAAGGTGGTTAAGGGATGGGAGAATCTTACAAGGGGAAGCTGAAGTAGTTGGGACTGTTCAGCCTGGAGCACATAAGGTTCAAGGAAGGATCTTATCAATGCATATAAATACCTGATGAGAAGTGTGAAGAAGGCAGAGGGCAGGCTCTTCTCAATGTCATCCAGTGAAAGGCAGAGAGGAAATGGACACAGATTGAAACACAGGAAATGCCATTTAAGCATAAGGAAACACTTTTTTTACCGTACACAGGAACAGGTTGGCCAGAGAGGCTGTAGAGTCTCTATCCTTAGAGGCATTCAGAACCTGGCTGGACACAGTCCTGAGCACGGGACTCCTGCTCTAATTCATCATACTTTGAGCAAGGGGTTGGACTAAGTAATCTCCAGATGTCCCTTCTCACCTCAACCCTTCTGATTCATTCTGTATCAACTCAATGAACAGGAAGTGTGAATAATGCACAACAGCGGTGAGAAGCAGCTTTTCAACTGAGAAATCTGCACATTTGGTTGGGACAGAGTAGCTTTGATAAATCTTACAGATTAAGGTGTTGCATGCTCTCCAACTGTTAATAAAACCAGCAGGAGACAGTGTGTGCCTCTTGTCTCAGCCATTCTTGCCATCTGAGGTTTCAGCTTACTGGCAGTTTCTTATGACAGCAAGTGATAAGCTCCAGTGACCCTGGTGAACACAGACCCTCCCACCCAACTCTGCCACTCCGTGATGTGTCAGACCCTAATGCAATGCAAACAACTGGCTATGCAGGATACTTACTAATATCTGAGACAAACAAATCCTGTAATGCTAATATACCAGCACTGAAGATTGATTACTGTCATGCACCTTATCTGCCCATGCAGATCAGTCTGGATATGTCTGTGAATTATATCTGTGTGCTGTGCTCAAGTGCTATAGATAAATTGTTCTAAACTACCAATGAGTTGTACTATGGCTGCAATGTAAGAAATATCCAGAATTAAAATTAGCTGTGATACTTAAAGTTTACTGCTATTTTTAAGAAGAATCTTATAATTTTAAATAATATGATCACTTCCTATTGTTCTACACAGTCTCTCAGCAGCACTGAGTGGGTAGTTGATTATTTTACATTTCTTTTATCTTTGTCACTACATGTGGTGCCCAAAGCATCCAAATGGTTTGTCTACCACAGAATTCCTTATTTCCTGATTGTGTTTGTTCCCATTGCTTACCAGTCCATCAGTATGTGAATAGGGTTCAGCTGATATTTTAAATCTATTTTAGCAGTAACATTTCAGTCATGGCTATCATAAAACTAAAACTGCCCTAGGCATCTCATAATAGTCGAGGTAAAACTTAAGACTTCTAGAGCACCACTTTTCAGATTATTGTACATTAATATGTTTAAAACACGTGACTACAGCTACAGCTGTAAATACACAACATTTCTGCAAACTATATCCTGGTGATAACACCAAGAAATGATGAAAAAAATAGTAGCTCTCAAAGAGCATTAGCTCTGAGAGACAGATCTGCTTTGGCTATGGATGCCACAGAGAGCAGTTTTCTTGTTTGCCACACTGAGTGTGATGACTTCTCATCAGTTATATTCACTATAACCAGCCTTTGCAACCAATCAATGAAACACCAGCCTTGTTCATTCCCACAGCAGTAGCCATCCAGTGTAGTTCTGCACATCAAAAGCAAGGGACTGGCCAAAAGATGAACACATAGTCTCAAGGCTCTGAATTAGGACTACATTAGCACTGTGCCTTTCAACTTCTGCATCCTTAATTTTGCCATGTGAAGCTTACTCTCACATAGTCATTATTTGGAAAAAAATGAAAACTTACGTTCTACAGAACCACTTGATAGCTATGTTGGCCCATTCATTCAGCTGCATGTGTTTTAATCCATACAGGTGTACTTCATGATTAAATGAATTTAACTGATAGCTGGATAGTCATTGTAGGCACTTGAAACAAATTTTGTTGGCACCCACAGCTCATGGATGCAAAATTTCTTTCCTTTACCTCCAGGAAAGAAGCATGTGGCAGCACTGTTTGGCTTCCACAAGGTGATTCTCCCTCTGTATAATGCTGCCAGGCTGGGGTAGACACGTGAAGTTTATCACAGTGAGAATCTGGCTCACTGAATTAATCATGTAAAGTTAGGTTCAGATCAGAAAAAAAACCAAAACCTCAGGTTAGAAAGGACCTAATCCAACCTCCTGCTCAAAGCAGAGGTAGGATATGAGTCAGATGAGGTCACTTCAGGCTGAGGTTTAGTAAGGCATTACTCATTGTAATCGTGACCCATGGCAAATAACTACTTACCTACCACAAGCTCCCAGGAAACACATGGTAAAATGGCTCAACTAAGGAGTCCTAAAAAGGCTTCAGCTAACATATTTCACCTGGTATTTGCTGACAGCTAAAATAAGGCATATTTTTTTTGTTTTTATATTTATTGTTATCATGTGCTTGAGGCATCATTAAACATACCAAAATCCTGCATTCCTCTATATGCGTCCCTCTATTCCTCAAAATCACCCGCTCCCAGCATTAAGGATTTGCAAAAATGAAGAAGTTTGCCAGGTACCTGCCCTCTTCTGCAGCCAGTAGCTTCTGGGAATCTTTCCAACAAAGCACATGTTTTCGGAACACTTTTACAAGCATTCTCATTTTTTCTTCCTAGTGAAAATAATGGATAGAGCATTGGTAAGAGCAATGAATGAACATTCCCATTTTCTGCTTTGCAGAAAAGTAACAAAGCTGCCAAAGAGCTGACACAGAGACGGGTAAATATTACTCCTCCCGTTTTACAGATTGTGCCACTGAAGTACCTCCATGTTGTAATACCATAGCAGCCTGCACACTTTGCTTTTAAACTACTTGTGAACACCAGGCTTTCTACCATCTAGAAAGTATTATTTTAGAAGTATAATCCCTAATATGGCTGCATAGAAAGAAAAGATGAAAAATGCCACCAATATTATAGCATTTCAACACCAGGTTACATTTTGATATAAATTGCTTTTAATATTTTAGTTATCTTTCATATGTGGAGTTTTATAAGAATTTAAGGTCATTCCAGGAGCTGGGCCTCCCAGTGCCCAGCTTAGGGGCAGGGCAGCAGGCTTATTCAAGTCATATTCTTTTGCTCATATCATTTCTGAATGACAGATCTCCCCTAGCTGAAGTACTGAGGATGTGCCTTCTCCCATGTCCTCATCTTCCCTCAGGCTTTGTACTACGCATTACCAGGTAAAGTGTTGGCAGCCTTGCCAGAAGAGGAGTACACTCATTGAACAGTTACCATACTCAAGGGACTCTTAGAAGTATTTCAGGACAACATGGTTTAGAATAAAGAACCCTCTGTTCATTGTCACAGGAGTCCCAAACACTGTTTTATCAGTTCCCTTCCTCTGTACATTGTGATTATAAAAACAGTTCTAGAAAAAACAGTGTTGCTACTCCTTATTACACTACATTACTCTGAGATCGTGAAATTGGGGTAAGAAAAGAAATACAGAATGTTTTACCTTGTTGCCATAAGGTAAACTGGCTCCAGTCTCCTTTTTCCCGTAGGTTCTCATCTTCAGGCAGGAAGAGGCTTCTTTTTTTATCCATCACAGCAAGACCCTCATCCCGAATGAGCTTCCAGTTTTTCTCTAAGGACTGTTGTGAGAGCCATGTTACTGCACTGAGAAGTTACTGTATTTGGTTTTAGTACAATTTTTATTTTTCCTCACCATTATGAACTTTATTTTTTTATTTAAAAGCACTAAAAGAAGTGTTCATCATTATTATCAAGTTGCTTTATACTCTATTCCCTTCTGACACGTTAAGGCAGGAAAAACAACTTTCGCAGCATTCTTCAGATTCAGTCACATCGGGATTGTGAGATTTCAACAATAGCCAGCCTCTTTACAGACGAGGCCTCACTTTGACCTGCTATTTGATGAGCCTAAGGGCTCTTTAAGTGATCATTTTGTATTGCAAGCTAAATGTATTGACCTTCCTAAATGCTGCACATGTGACATGGAATCATTCCTGCAACTGGAAAACCACTCACATAACCTGATCTCCAGGTATTGCAGAATATTACAGACCAAAGAGGACAAATTTAAACACAGCCCTTGAGTGGAAATTTATGATTAAAACCTTCAAAAAGGCTTGCAGAGATTCACTTGCACATGTTGATGCTATTGAAAAAATCATGTACAACTTGAAATTCCAGGTGATCATTTATGGGCACAACCAGAATGTGTGAGCTGCCTTACACTTCATACATACAAACCCACAAAATAGAGGAATTAAAATTTCTGTTCTCTGCTGCCTCAGGATATTATATTTTGAGAAATCAGCTTAAAAAACCTTTTATTCTACCAATAATAAGTCATTTTAATGTTATAGCAAAATAAATGGAAAACCCACAGTATAAAAATGGATCTGGATAAAACTAACTTCAACTTCCCAGCAGCTTACTTTTCTCACTAAACCTTATTTTGGGTGAATAGTTTTCATTTTTTCTTTGTGCTCTTGAACAAAGCATTTCTGTAAGACATTTTCAATCCATTTCACACTGAAATAAGCTACGGTATGTTCCCACACTACCTCGTTACATGATGAGTAAAACTCAAAAGTCTCTGCAACACAGAGCAGACTAGGTGATATAACTGCCCCCTTTTAGTCTTAAAACTTCATATGATTATTAGTCTTCCTCATTTAAATAAAACAGCTGCATTTTCCACTTGAAGTTTTTTACTTAAAAGACAAGTTGATCTGACAAAATAAGTTTATATTGCTAGATCATAAAAGGCTCAATAAAGCAAAGGATGCCTAGAACATGTTGTCTATAATACTTTCTCCCATTAGAACAATTTTAGCTAGGCTAAAACATATGAAAATGTGGATTTCACTTATGTTATTACAGTAATCTCTATTAAACAAATTGGGTTTTTCTCTCACCTATCAAAAAATGGGGAAGAACACTTATTTTTCCTGGTGCATTCACATTATTCTCCCTTCATTGATGGTTTCTGTAACATTCATTTAACAGTTAGCATTAAGTAAAAATTGGGGTTGGTGGGTTTTTTTAGAGTATCTTTGGAAAACTGACTTTTCCAAAATGTAGGGTACAAAAACAGATTGAAAATTTCCACCTAATCGGAGATGAATCCGAGAACAGTGCTGCTACTTATTCAGCACTATCTTATCTACAAAAGAAAATGCCAGCTTGAGTACCTGGTTTTGCACTGGCTGGAGAAGAGAAAGAAAAGAATAACCTACACTCACACCAGCCTCAATTTAAAGTGATATAGAGCAACGAAACTGGAAAACTTTAAAAGATATTACAAGTTTTTCTGGGCTTCCTCAAACTCATCCTACTCCCTCAGCTGAAAAAAGGTCAGAGGGATACCCACAGACAAGATGACGCATGAAGAGCACTGGTGGTGCAAGGCATTGTAGGCAACAGCTGCTTTGTCACCTCTAGTCTCAAGTGCCACAGGTTGAAGGTTAACCTTTAAAGGTAAGTGTTCATCCTTGTGTTTAAAAGCTCCTCCCCGAATGCGTTGGATACAAATTTATTTGAATACATCTCATCAATTTTGAACTAAAACCTCAATGGTTTTAGACATAAATTGCCCAGAAATCAATAGGGTTTCTGTCCTAAAAACCTAGACCCCATCTGTACAACACATGGATAGTGCTTTATAATGAGCAACAGACAACTCCTAGGGAGAAACTAAGTGGGGAGTTCAAACACCGCTCAACCTTGGTCTCCCTGATATTACAGACTCTTAGGGATACCTTGAATAGTAAGAACACAAAACACCATTAAAGCATAATGACTAAGTCCAGGACTTGGACTTACAGCTTATGATCCAAGAGCTGGTATCTACAGAAAAAAAGTCAAATATACTTATGGCTCCATGATATTTAAGGATTCAAGCTCCAGGTTAGAGCAAAAAATTCATATTATATTTGGTGCAGTATCCTGATTACGAGTGAAAAATCAGTAGGCAACCAGCACTGGAAGCATATGTACTTGTTTGCTAGCAGCTGATTCCCATAAACCTCCATATGGCTTTTTAAATACAGTTCCTAACAACAATTGAAGTTTACAGTTGTTGTACATCTGGCAGTAATGTAGATTTTATTTAAATAGGGACTTTTTAATATTGGTTTATTTTTATATGAAACTATTATATTGAAAGTATCCTTACTCTGGGCTGTCAAACCCTTTCAGTGCATGGTTATAAATGACACAGGAAGAGATTAAGAGGTTGCTACCCCTCACGTGAGGCATAACTACTGACCACACATCCATTTTAATCCACTGAACTGTAAAATAAGATCATGGTGAAGAGTTTAATGTACTTCACTTTGTTACTGAAACAGAATAGGAAAGCATTCACAATCAGTCACCACATCTCCACTGGGTAATGCTGACAACCTCCAAGCAAGGGGCACTGTTTTAAACCGTTCAAAACAGATTCCTTGCACCCATTCAATCACTCACAGTGCTTAAACATCAGCACTTGTATGCATCCTTTCAACACAAGTCTCCCCTTAAAGCATCCAACCACACTTTAAATACACATTTCAATTTAAATTCTCCTTTAACTATGAATGTTTAGCTATTATTACTTAATCCATTAAGGCCCAACTGTCAGCCTATGGAAGGCTATAAACATGTACTGTTGCCAATACCTTCATTGTCTTTCTGCACTTTTCTTGCTGCACTTGGAATTTTAATTAATAAAATCTAAGCCATCAGAGAAAACCAACAATACAAGATCTACTTTAATCAATCAGCTATTCACTGGAGTAAATTATTGGCAAAGCATCCTCTGGGTCCTTTCCAAAAGTGAGAGGACACAATATGCAGAGAGGACAAAGTTACTTAAGTCATTGCCTATGTATTAATTTCAGACCAGTGAAAAGTCTCTAGGCTCCAACACCATTGTATTTCTTTTATTATTTTTCAAATGATCACCAGAATAGAATAATGCTATGACTGAGGTTCTACAGAAGGTACTGGAGAAAGATGCAATGACTCAGTAGGACTGGCTGAGGAAAGCTAATTGTCCCAAGGGAAAAGGACTGGTTTTCAAAGATGAAAGTACGGATTCCTTTCAGCTGAGATCAAAAAGAGAAAGACAGTTTTTTGAATTCCCAGATCCAAAGGCCTAAAATACTGTAAATCAGAAACATTAGCAGAACATCTCTACATAAATCACTCACCACACCCTTCCTAATATAAAAGTTTATATTTTCTTCTCCCTGAGAAATCAGGTGCCTCTTCCTATTCTTTCAAGGAAAAACATTAAGCCTCAATGAGCTGCAGAGAGATTCAAAAATCCCTTCAGCACAGTTCCACTAATTAAGATGTACCATGTCCTGATTAGTGTTACTGAGTTACTCTCAGTCTTCCCTTCCCGGCAAAATAAACCCAGCCCAAAACCCTCTTCCTTAAGACAACCAAGCAGGTAATATTACCAAGCAGGTAATATTAAAATAGATAAAGTATGAGATTGTCTTTTCTTAACCTTACCCATCAGGAAGTTAAGCAGCAGGCCCCGTTTTTTAAGTAAAGTGGTAGGAAAGTTAACACCAGGAAAGGAGACATGCCATGCTTAGACAGTTATTTAACAAGGTAAAAATGAATCATCCTGTGGAAACACCCCTTTTTTCTGACTTGTAAACAAGGCCACTAGCATGGACAGTATGTCCCATGTCTGTATGACTATAGCTAATTGAGCTGAATGCCCCTCAAAAGGAAGTTATCAAACTGAGAATACTGAAAAAAAGGCAATTTTCTCTTTTGGCTTTCAGTGGAAAAAGCAAGGCACAGTCAAAATTCACATCTCCATCTCTAGGCCCAAGAAACTAGATGACCCTTTGTAAGAAAATCAAGCCAGGTCTGTGCTATAAGATGCCACTGACCACAGCTGTGCTGGTTAATGGAATGAACCAAAGAGAGTTCAGCTTTACTACTGCCTCAGCCACAAATAAATGCTCAGTTTGCATTATTAAGCTACCAAGTTTTTGAAAATAGTTCATTCCCATTTAACAAGCAGCGAAACTCAAGAGAGAGGGTCAGGGCCTCCAGTGCTGTGTACAGCGTATTATCCATATTGAATTCTACCACTGTGATCTGGAAGCATTTCCCACATACATGTAAGAGGAATGTGATGAAATGAAGCAGTAGGAAATAAATGTTGATTAGTTTTTGCTCTGTGAGAAGGGGAAATAATTTTTTTTTTTAACTAAACCATGTACAGAAGTTGGAATACTTCAGAAATTAGTAAAACCAATGCCATCAATAATTTTTTGCCACTTCCTGAAGAATACTATTTCTAGTCTTGCTTGCAGCATTGTATGTTACTAGAATCAAACCTGCTTTCTTTCAAAACTTCAAGTACTTTCTTGAGTTACAAAAAAGCAACGATACAATTGTCCTGATGCATATAACTACATTCTGGCTTTATACTTTAAACTGTGAGTGTTATCTTGAAGAATGTAAACCTTACCACTCCCAAATTATGACACCTGTGCAAGTAAATTACCAGTCACAATTTAATCTAGATTCACTGACACATTGCTATTAAAACAGCTAAAACATATACCACCAAATGATTGGAATGAAGAGGTGTTACTGAATTCCAGAGGGGCATTGTACTGTGGAGTTCAGGGGAGAATTTCTATCCTTGCTGGTTTTCTGAGTGGCTCTTCTAGGAGCCACTCAAGATGCTGATCCAAACCAAGGCCTCCATATATGGCCAGAGTCATCTGAAAAAAACCCCTTCAAAGTGGAGCTTTGGCTATTTTATAACATCAGCTGAATTATTTCACCCTTCAAAGCTGACTCATGCTGAGGGTGAATGGATCATTACCTTCTGTGACATAGGAATTTAAAGGTTTATGTGCAAGAAACTGTAAAACAACACTGAATGTAGCTCTAAAACACCAATCAAATAATATGTATGTTTCCCTTTTGTTTGACATAAACATGTTAAGAAGTTCCCAGTTTCTCTATATCTGTTATGGCAAGAAGCATCCATTCCCACACATACCTCAAGAATTAATTCAATATTCGTATATTTTATGTGCTAGTCCATAAAGCTCCCTGCTTTTTGGTGTGGCTGAGATTTCATTGGCGAATCACAATTTAATCTGAATTTCTAGCCTTATTTATGTTGCCATCAAAACCACAACAAAGAGCAATCTTCCTTTTTATACTACTTTTATTTTTTTTTTAAATAAAATCATCCTTTCATAGTGGTTCTTTTACAACATGCTATGTAACTAAATATAAAGAAACAATCACTCTGAAGGAATTTGTTCCTTACAAATATGCATTTTTGGGTTTAAACTATTTACCCATAATGGGTTTCTCTAAAGCACACACCAATAATTGAAATATACAGGGGAAAAAAAGCTCTCCCTAATTTTTCATGTGTTTAGGAATTATTATTAGAATTATAATAAATTAATAAAAATAATGCAATTTTGGAAATAAAAGCTGTTGTTATGAACAATAACCACACTAATTGCCTTGCATGAAATAAATAAAAAACCTTTTAAAGAATTTAATTCTGTGTTATTATTTTTTGTTAAATGCATCACTGGAAATCTATACTTTTTTCTATTATGCAATTAAAAGCTTCCAAAGTCACTAAATATTACACAAGGCCTCAAAAGCACAGCCTTTCCTGACTAATTAAAAATTCACAGTGGGTGTTCCGGACATTACCCAAGTATGCTGTCATTTTCCACTTGAAATGTTATATTTGTCTATCATGTAAATTTAGTATTTATTAATCATTTCAGCCATCCTGTCCCCATTTTCAAATTTGAAAATGTCTGAGCTTATTTTATAGTATCTTACTCAAGTCTCGTGCTCAGTCTGACAGTGGTGTCTGGAATTCAGAGTTAGTAGTTCTGACCTTGTTGATTAGTACTTTCTCTGCCTAATAACTTAGATTATGGTTGAAATTGTAATAAAAATGGAAGTATAACAAAGCCTTACCTTCACCAGTTCTGTATATCCGGTTTCCCTTGCTGTCCACCAAGGCTGAGCTTTCAGTCCCTTGACATTGTAGAGGGAGCGCTGCCAAACTGATGCAAAGTGACCTCTTTGGTATCCAAGTTCATACCACTTGTATGCCTAAAACATTGTAGTTGTTAACAACCAAATTCATATCAGCCAAGCTCCTACAGGAAAAAAGTAACACTTTCTGGCAAGGTAGCAGACTCTCTCTTTGGATGTTAGAGTTATTCTTTCAATAAAATGTACCAAAGAATACTTTAAGGAAAAAAAGCCCTACAAACAAACAAATAAACCCCAAATAACAAAATAGATCAGTTGGCCAAGTGAGTCCAATCCAACAGTAACAAAACAGAATAATCTCACAACCATTCACATCAAATATGGGCCAGTAATTCATGCCCTGTCCTTGGACTTAGAAGATACAATTATTTCTCATCTTGGTCAACCTCATTTTCTCTGTTTCAACCTTCTACCTACAAATTAAAGATGACTGTCTTCTGCTGCCAATGGAGATGCTGTGATGATGAAAACCCTGATGACTTTGTGGATCTAAACTGTTAGTTATCTAATACTTATGTGCACTTGAGTTTCTTCAAATATTTGTTGCCACACCAAAACTGATCACATGATAGAAACCTATTGAAGGTAATACTCGACCTTTGCTTGTCTTTACTCTCACTTTACACAACTTGTTTTACCCCTGCATTGCAGCAAAACAAGGTCCTGCAAGGAAAGAAAATGAGATGCTTGGAAAGAAAAGATCCAGCATTTGTAGTACTGTGACAAACCACAAGCAGAGAAGCTTATACAGGGCTGCCTCCTTCCTGTCCATTGCTGCTACAGCTGCAATATTTCAGACAACAGAATAATAAAAAAAAAATCCCCAAACAAACAAATCCCCCAAGCCACCACAAACTAAAAAAAAAAAAACAAAACAGGACAGCCAATAGGGAAAGAGGAGCATAAGAATTCCAGAGCAGAGGGACTGAAGCAGGCAGCAATCTCCGCCTTGAACAGAAACTGGCCAAAGTCCTCATTGAGAGACTGAAAATTTTCTTCAAGTTTTTAAAAAATGTGGTGCTCTGATGTTTATAACTCTCCCAAAGTATGGAGGAAATTCTGCAATACAATGTTGCCGTACAGTATTTATTTGAAGTACACAAAAGTAGTGTGGATGAACAGAATAACATCCGATCATATATAAACTGTCATCTTTTTCTCCCTAGAGAAGCTCAGTAAAATTGTGCATGGGTCAAAAAAATAGTGTGTATTACCTCTGGGTAATACACAGTATATCTTTAAATTTTGTTGTAATCTTGGTTAATCCTCTGAAATGGAAGCATTGTGATTTATAACATTTGTTCCCCAAAGTTGTAATACCAGTGAGATACCAATAGATTGTTCATGCTGACTGCCTGCATTCATTTGCAATGTCTGTAGTTAGCCCAAATGATAAGGGGAATGAATTACTTGTTTCAGCCACTGAGTGGTGAGTATGACTGTTGCTGCTTTTTAAGATACATCAGCTATAATCATGATGTATAATACAGTTAATCTTTATTTATTAGAAGAATTGTGCTACGGAAGTTGCCTTTACCAGGATGGAGTAGGGTTAGGTTGCCTCACTCATCTTTTCCATTCCCAAGGCTCTGTAAGAAACATTTCTTTTCTCATGTAGGTCTTGGCAGTGGAACATGGTATTATTCAGGAGGGCTACAACAGTGTAGCTCTCTTTTCCAGGAAAAAATTGTTTCAGATGCACTCAGTTTATATAGCATGTGTGAAGATTTCTTTGTTCTGTAATAATTTCCACGGTTTTAATTTATCTTTTCTTAAGCCAATTTGGCATTTTATCAAATTATAGTTGGAAAGGGCATACTCAATACTGTTTCCCTAACACCTCCCAAGGCCACATTCATAACTCCTAATTTAGCTCTAATAGATGAATATCTCCCTTCAACAAACCTTCAGTGATAGCAATTTCACATGTAACTTAAATATTGATCTGTTTCCTTGATTAAATCTTGAAATTCAGCAAGTCTAGCAAGGTCAGTGAGAAAAATTTAGCTGAACAATGGACTTTCCACTCATAAATTTAGAAGTCTCCTCTATCCCAAGAAGTTCACTTGTGATTAATTAAACTTTTACTACAGCAGATTTGACCATTACCTCCATAAACACTAACACATAATTATCCTGGGGTTAGAGATGATGCACATTAATTACATCTGTGCGGTATCTTTAGTCAAATATTGCAAAGGGATGTTCTAGGCTCAGCAACTCAACCCAGAATGTCCCATGGAAATGTACATGGACTTGAGAGAAGGAGAGAGAGTTAGATAGAGAGAGTGTGAAAGCAGACTCTGCGTGTGTCTGTGATGTATACATGGGTTTCTAAGTAAAATGAGGACAACTAATTCTCACTTAAAAATGAGCAATTAAAAAAAAAGCTTATTGGAATAGTATTGCAGGGAAGGCAATCTAACGTTAAATTCAAATATTACATCTCCATGTTCTAGATCTACTGTATGTATAAAATATTGTAATAAAAGCTCCATGAATTATTAAAAAAAAGTTAACCTCATGAACTAGCCTTGAGAAAGATCATCTACAGAGGCTTCAGCACAGCCCACTTGTCTACAGGTCATCCTGGAGAACCACCTACTGACTGGGCCACAGTACTAAAGAGCTCGACATTTTTTTACAGTTTTTTAGGTATTAATATTGCAGCCATTACTAGGTAAGTAATTAAAAAGCAGTGATTTTCATGGCTATTTCTACTCTGCTTTTTAATGCTTATTTTTTTCATATTTCTCACCTAGGAATTAGAATGGATTGGGGGTTTTTTTTGGTGTTGTTTTTAAATTCATGCCCGTATTAAAGTTCATTACTAGTCAGTGTCTTCAAAAAAGGCCCTTTGCTCCCCTATCATGAGAGTAGTGTTAATTCACATATTAAAACTTAGCTTTTAAGTATAATTTGATTTCAAATAAACAAACTAGAAACTCTTATGGCTTCCAGTGTCATATGTTTGTTTTTGTTGGGCACTCAAAATACATAATACAAATTTCTATTTTCCTAATTGATTTTGCTAATTCAGTTATTGAAAAAATTTTGTAACTCAGCCTCCACATTCAGTCCTCTCATTATCCTCTTTTATCACATACTCATTAGTGCTTTTTCCTTGGAAAGAAAGAAAGATTTACAAAATACTGTTATACAAGAACTTCTGTACAGTAACATACATGTAACTGATTCTTTTAACTCTCATTAAAATCTGTATTGTAAGTGATATAAGCAGAAAACAGATTCTAGAAACATTTAAAATTCTTGTAAATTTTAAATCCCTTGTTTCAAGCTGCCCTATGCCAGCTTCGACAGTTTAAGTTAAATCTAAAGCAAGGGGTACTGAGAGATTGTATTGTAATGCTAACGACAGATTTTTTGCTGTTGTTGATCATTTTGACATCTACACACATATTCTAGATTTTTGTTGCAATAGGACTATTCATGTTTTCAATATTAAACCCGTTATTAAAGGTTTTTTCTGGATTCCACAGTCCCTCAGAGATTTCGATTTTAAAGCAAGAACATGTTAAGCATGTACCTCTTTGTCTCCCATCCTCTGTAAGGCATCACCCAGATGAAAATAAAAACGTCCATCATCTGTGCCAGGGTCACCAGACTCTAGTCCTTCCTAAAAATTAAGTACATAAATAAATAAAAATGAAAAGTACATGAACTCCAATATGACTTCTAAAAGAATTCATTTGATGGTTGTGGGCTGTCAAATAGGCTGCCAATTCTATGCAAGAGACAGGCAATGAAATTAGGTAGAAAATGTAACCACCATGGTAACCTGGAACTAAAGCTGAATGAATACAGTATGTCAGCAAAAAGTCACTGAGAAATGTTACCAGCTTTCCAAATTCCACAGCCTCTCCCCTCAGTCCCTCCAAAACAGAGTCATATTCAGAGATGGATACTTGCCCCTGGCCCTATAAACATATACACAAGCATTTTACAAAGCTGGATCAAGATTTTATTTTGTAGTATTTCTTCCCATTCAGAAGTATACCTAAGCCTTCTCTGGATCTTTCAAGAACCTTATGTTTGCAGCATACGACCAACCCCCCAAAAATTCGAGGTTCACAGCTCTGCACTTCAGGTTAACCATTAATAAAACAAATACTCGATGTTTAAGAATTGACAAGTTTCAATGTACAAATCTGTTCCAGTTCATAAGCAGTGATACACCAGTATAACTCCAACAAATAGCTTAAGCAGTGATTTGTAATTAGTACACATTTTATACATTCCAATTCCACTTTTTGCTGGTAAAAAATTTACTGTGGGTAAGAAAGTACCTGTAGATAAGGTATGCTCTCTGCTATCTTGTTTTCTGCCTTCAGGATGAAGCCATAATGTACTTTGGCAAAGCCATCATTTGGAGCCAGACTTAGAACCTGTTTGAGAGCAAATGAATTAAATACACCTGTATGAATCTATGCAAATTAACAAACCTGTGTACATACTACTAGTTAGTAACACAATGATATTTTCTTCCTTTACTGACTCTCAGGGAAACCCTTGGCTTGTCTTTACTTTCTTTTCCTCATTCACTTTTGTCCTTTCTCCAGACAAGCCAAACTTTGAAGCCTCAGAAATAAAATTATTTCAACAGGAGCTGCTTTGTTTTTCAGTTGTTCATCCTTTTCTATACTTCTCTCTTGAGGTACAGCATACTACATTACAGAATTAAACCCACCATTAACACCTGAGTTACTTATTCCAGGTTTGACTAATCTGAAGGAAAGCAGCTACTCTCGAAAAAGTCTGCAGCAGAAACATACCTGAAACAGTTTTAAATTAGGTAGGTTTCCACTGCTGGCAAACTAGTTTTTGCAAGAGAAAATATGTGAAGCATAGTGACTACAGCTTAGAAAGAAGCTGTAAAGTAATGCCAGCATCTTGTGATGGGGATGTGCAAACCCTGGAACATCAAGGGCACTCTCAGCACAGTGGTAAACTGGAGCACTCTCTGGAACAATGTGCACTTTTCTGGCCATGAGAAAGAAGGTAGTAAGAAATCTACTGCAGTAGTGACTCAATGTGCTTTCACACTAGAAGGTGATGGATAAATTATTCTTGTATAGTTGTGTACTGCACTCTGACCAAGATCAAGCCCTAAATTCAGCTAAAAGATTTTGTACCCTCAACAAGATTCAGATACTATCTGAGTTAGAAACTGGCTTAATTTTGCAGAATAGGAAAGCTCATGGGTAAGTGTACAGAGACGGATATTTCAGGAGGACTGTGCAAGAGAAAGATTTGTGAGTACAAGGACGGCTGTAGGAAAGGAGCAGTGTATGGGACAGTGTCTCAGGGGAAGGAGGTGTGAAGCTGGCCAACCTGAACTCTGAAACATGCACCCTCAACACCAGCCAGATAATTTAAGTGCATTTGGTCTGCCTCAGCCAAGGGGAAAATCAGAGAGAATGTCTTGATCTACTTTTCAGCTCTGCACTTCTATTATGTAGATATTCAATATAATTTGCAGCTCTATGCAATATCAATTACATGGTCAAGTTAATCTGTTTTTACACCTCTCCTCTTCTTAAAATAAGGGTGGACAGCCTTATCAGGTTAGACCCTTAGTCTGTGAGGATCATCACAGGAACGTGGCAGTCAGTGGAATTACAGAGGCTGATACCCACTCAATGTCTAGACAGCTGCTGAATACAAAACAACAGACAGATGAGCATTTTCTCTTGCCTAAATCCATTTCTGAAGCTACTAAACTTATGTCATGGATAAAATGCCTGCATACATTATAGTTATTTTACCTCTGCCTTTTCCAGTCACTGTCTGACATAATTTTTCAATCAAAAAAATTACAAGAAATATCATAAGAAGTTCTCTGGACCAATTTCTCTCTTTTCTCAAATCTTATGCACACCAACTACTTCCAAGCAAAACCAAAAATCACAACAATGAAAGCATAAAATGTTATGAGTTAAAACCAGCAGCATTTCACTTCTTTTCACAGAAAAGAGTTATTAGGAAGGAACAAACAATTTGAGAATTTATCTGAAGTCCATAGTATGAGATATTATTAGGAAAAAGTACCACAGTAAGGATGAGCATGATCCCTAGTGTAAGAATACACTACCACCTTCTGCATCTTATGCCTTTTGACTACAGCATTCTGTGTATAATTGTTTTGATCCAAGAATCTGTACCTGCAGGGTGAAATGAAATGACTGACAGAAATATTTATTAGCCACATAATTTTGTTACAGTTTCCTTAACTATAGGATAAAGCTATCTGATTAATTAAGACAGAATAGAATTTTCTGTATTACGGTTCATTTAAACTATGCCGAGTTGCATTAAGGAATGATCTACATTCAGAGCCCCTAAAGAGAAGTGAAGAGATACAATCAGCAGAAATTACACTGGAAGTATTTAATGTAAATTGTATTACTCTGTTGCTGTTGCTGCATGCAATATTAATTGTGTTTAGAAATAAGTTTTACTAAACTGCTCATAGTCCATTAAATATTAATCATGAATATAGAAATTAACCTCTGGGGCTATCAGTGGCTAATTAGCCAGGGCAGAGTACTGTGCTAATGTGGATATTCTGGTTTTGGTACCTGAGATAGCTCAATCAGAGCTGGCTTACACGTGCTGTATAATGCTGCACTGAACCATGCACACATGGCTCAGCATGGAGGCAGAAGAAGTGCCATCAGCTGAGTAACCAGTCTTACAAAGTTCTCTTTCGCTGTATTTTTTTATAATCTGTAGATGTTTGAACCAAAAAGAGTTCTGAATTCTACCAGGACTACTTTTAAAGTTATGTTTTCTTCAAAAATACAAATAGCTCTGAATTCTACTAAGATTACCCTTAACATTATGTCCATTTCCCTAAGTGCAATATTCAAAAGAAAATTATTTAATATTAGAGGCAAAACTGAAATCCTCTCCAGTTGGGCACCATTTTCCATCTGTGGTTCAGCAAAAATTCTGGCAAACACAATCTAGAAAAGTGTATTTTAGGCAAGTTATACTGTACCACACTACAGTTGGAAGCAAAAAACTCTCTTGGTCTGAAGCTCAGTGTTTATACACATTGCTTCTGTAGCTAAAAGAAGAAATATATATTAAAGACTTTTAAAATAAGCTGCTAAGATGTAACAAATTTGGAAAGAAAAACAGGAATTGACTAGAAAATACGTAAACTGGTTATTAAGTGTAAAGCAAAAGCAGAAAGTTTTATCCACTAGGATTCCCTGGGCTTCTATTCAGTTCCTTGGAGATGATGCAAGCTAGGGTTAGTCTGGTCTGAACTGGTATGTACTGTGATCCCAGGTAGGGAACAGTGCCTGTGAAGGGTTCATCTGGTTGCATGTGCTCAGTCCATGCTTAACACAGATCAGTAACATTGAATTGAGATTGAAATGTTACAGCAGCAAGTAAAGGTACCTTTTGCAGATTCCCAGGAAATGGGAAATTTGGAGTTTAATTTCCGCCACAGAGAAGAGTGTTTAACTGCTTGGGAATTTACCTGAGCAGCAGAAACAAGTACCACATACACAGGAAGTTAGACAACCATGAATAAGACTAGAGGGGTATCAACAAAAAGCTGAGACTCTTGAGGTCCTGAACTCTAAGATGCCTGTGCTTTCTGCATTAAAGAACACTTGAATAAAATGCATGAACATCCTTACAGTGGTAAACAGAACCCAGGATTCAAAAATATTGGAGGTATCTACTTTGCAGCACTGAGTTCATGCTCTTGTCTGTGCTCTCTTAACATTTTTCTATCAAAAGATTACACATGTGAGGAGGACTTAGTCACACTTCAGAAGTTTCCTAGTTTTTTCAAAAATCATGGGAAGAACAAGAAATCTCCTTGAGGCCCGCAGAACCACTATTCAGTTTGCCCCTTTCTCTACCATGCAGAGAACCTGAGCACCTATGGTAGGAGCTCAAAACCATATGCCAAGCACTTACTAAATATGCATTGCAACAGCTGAGCAAAGCACTCCAGAGCAGGCCATGTAACCCCCAAGTAATCTGCCCCAAATCATGCAAGAAGCCTTCAGAAGAACCAGGAACCAAAGCAGGTACAAAGAGATTTTCCCTGTTTCTTTGGCTATGTATTCTTTCTTAAAAGCCTTAGTGTAAACTTATCCTGAATTACAACAAGAAAATTACATTACTGTGTTGGAATTCAGCCTGAGCAACACCTAAAATATGGGTTTTTTAAAAAAAACCCCACCATGATTTTAAAAAAAATTAATCAAAGTCCTTTAAAAAAAATTACTTGTCCACCTTTTACAAGGACAGAACATCACCATGCTCTATTCTATTTCAGTGTTAGTGAACTGCAAAACAGAGTAATTACACTGGATAGAGAAGAAGGGAAAACAATACATTAAAAGCATGCCAGTTGCATATCTGTTCTTAATCAGAGCCCTACATATTTCTTCTGAAGTATAAAAAACTCAGTGTCAAAGTAATTATACAGCAAATTCGTGACCTTTCTCCATGTATAAAAATCCCTCTGATTATTGAGAAATTCTCACAACTATGTTATTTGCAGCAAAACACTGAACAACTGCAAAAGAAAATCTTGCCCAAAAGGAGTATGTTTTTGTTTTCTCAAATTCCTTGCAGCTTGAGTAGCAGGTTTGTTTAATAAATTCTATCTTTAAAATCCGATGTTTCCAATCCTCTGAGAATTTTTGACAGCAAGTCAAAAACTATCGGACAGAAATGTTTTATGGAGGGACCTAAAAGGTAGGCAAAGTAGCAAAGCAAACATTATTCTGGCAACATCTGAGACTACTAGAGGAGTTTGAGAAAAAAAAATGGTATTCCTAGTGTTTGGCTCCTGCTTCCAACACAGGAATATGGTTGAACATCCTCCTTCTCTTTGAGAAACTACCAGAGATGAGAATCCCTTCTGACACCCAGATGTGGGGGGTGGAAAACTGAGCCTTTATTCTCAGGAGGTGGCACTAATCCTGCTGATGCCTCCCCAGCCTCCATAACCAGACAATTACCAAGACTGTCCTACACAAGCACCACAAGTGTGCCAACATCGACAAGACCATTTCTGGTCAGGTGTGACAATTTGTGCTCTACCAATGATGTCAGACTCCACATCTGTCAGACCGTTTCCAGATGTTAACAGGGTTTCTAGATCACAGGAGCAGAGTGGTCTTTCCAGGCAGTGAAGTTTCCCCAGCCAGATAACCATAGCATAAGACAGAAATATAAATCCAATGAATTGTCCACACTACAAACACCATGAAAGAATAACAGATTTTAAGCTGCCTGTAAAAAGATGAAAAGGCTAAGGTTAAAAATCTTTGTGAGTACTGATCTACTTGATCACATGGTTAGAGATGCTGTTCCTGTAGAGAAACTGGCTTACTTCTGCTTCCTTGTCTTGAAGATTGGGTATCTTTTTTTATGGTATGCATCACATATTACACAATACATACAACACATCTAGATGTGTTGTCAATATATTCCAAACTTGACTACCAGAAGGCAAAAGATTCAATTATTATAATGCATATGGAAATAACCTGCATTCCTCTGTCAATGAGGAAAAACTTAGCATGACAGTATCAGAAAATATGAATTAAAATTAGAAGATGACTGCACTAGAAAAAAAATCGTATCTGTATGAACCCATCAAAATCTCATGTGACGTGTTTAACAACTAAAAAAATTAAAATCAATCATTCTTTCAAATTAACATAGGAATGTAAATTTTCCTTGGCTGGAATGGAAACTCACCTCTTCATATACTTTCTTAGCATTGCTGTTATCTCCTATCAAGAGGTAACCAACACCAAGGTCATTCTTGAATGAAGTCTCACTGGGAAACAGCTGAACTAATTTCTGTAGAGTAACCAGGGAACCCCTCATGCGACCTGATTTGATTGAACAAGACTTAATTACAAGCGCAGATATAAGAAACAGTAGTAAGACGTTTACACAACATCTAAGGAAACACAAATCAGAGGCAAGTGCTCCATTTCCACTGATGATCAAGAAGGAGAACCCGGAAAAACTTGTACAGACAGGAGCACATTCAGCTGCCTGCCTGTCACTGGGGGTGTAGCTGTACCGGGAATATTCCAGGGCATCACTGCAATCACGCAGTGTTATGGCAGCCTCTTGTGGAGAACCCTTCACAGTGCAGAAGTAACATTATTTAAGCTTTGGTTGCTCCGTCATATACAGATAGCAAAGCACTGGACAAAACTAAGTAAATATATAATAATAAACTTCACCTTAATTAATTAAATTACTTTCTAGTGTTAAGTAATTGTTCTACTCTACTTCCATTATGAAATTTATCATGCTTTACATGCTTAAAATTAAGTATGTTCCTTGACTTCCTAAATGAGGTCTTGCTAAGGAACAGCAAGATCAAAACAACTTGATATTAAAAATCCAACCCATGGGAACAGAACTCTTGATTGTGCCTCTTATTCTAATCAGAACTTCTCATACACCACAGAACTGAGGTCTAGAACTAGAATCTAAACCTAAATCTTGGGGATGTTATCCCTGTGTTCAATTCTATTCTTCTCTATGTTTACTGAAAGTTTATTCTGAGTATGTTTACTCTGCTTATGCCAGTAATGTCCTCTTGATTTTCTTCAGCTTCAGTAGAAAAAGAAAAGTTTCTTCTTTGTCTGTCAACAAAAATTTTTGACCTCTCATCATAGCTTCTCATAGCATCTGCTGCAGCTTTCTACAGGCCCTATTATCATAAATTATAGGCACTAACTCCCCAGAAAAATTTTAAATAACGTAAAAATGTTTTTAATTTAAGACACTAGGAAGACAAGTCCTACTACAAATTCAATAGAATTGGCACTTCTAAATCCTTAGTGATCTCTTGAAATCCTTGCTCACACTTCTGTAATTTTTATACCATCCTCAAAACTTACCAAGAAACTGCTGCCTGTCTGCTTCCCGCTTCAAGCTCAGTTTTATCAGGTCTGAAGGGACATTTGGCAGACTAACCACCTCATCATAGGTGTTGATAGCTTGTTGCAGCATCTCATTGCTTCTCATTTTCTCAGCTAAGTCATCTTCAGACTAGAAAGAATCACAAAACCATTATTAGGACACATAATAACCTGTTAGACTGAAACACAACTGTTTTCTTACCAGGCAAACTATGCAATTGTTAGACTATGGGTTGTGCTTTACGGGAAAGAACACTAGAATTACCATTAAATCTTGTTACTGACAAAGTGTTTAAAGTACGAGAAAATCTGCACCTAAAACAAACATTAACACAGATTTTTGATTAATATTTGCAGAATTCATAATTTCTGCTTTCAAAAATAGATGAAGCACTCTGTTTCAACAACACAGAAGAAATGCAAAATTTTGCCTGTGGACTACTTGTATACTAAGCCTCACTCTGGAAGCAACACACAGATCAAAACACACCATCAAACATTTTCATCTATTCTGACATGAATTTATTTACATTCTTTCTTTCAAAATGAATTAGGAAATGCCTTTTGTCTTGTGTATGTTAACAGAATATGTACCCTACAACTCCTTCAAAAGTTAAACTTGTTCATCAAGTTCAGAAGCAGACCAAAGGATATATGAACTCTCTACAGTGAGATTACAGCTTCAGTGAATCTAACAGAAGCTATGACTGATCTCATCTGTGGTAAGGCATGTTCATTTGCTTCCACAGCTGAAAAAGACTATGACTCAAATGCAGAATTTTTGAAGGCTTACTTTGAATTGTTTATATAAATGCAAGCATTTTCATGTGTTTAATGCATTCCTCCCAAATACTCCTATATTTATTGGCTTATGTTCTTTCTTAAGACAAGAGCCAGGGGAGATGCATCACAAGCATGATGGTGCACGAGCTCTTGTTCTATTTAAACTCACTGTTGCATCAAACACACACTTTAAATGAAATTGCTTCAACTGTGTTAATTGCTTTAACTGTGTATGTTATAGTGAGTATCTGAAATCTTTTTGCACTTCTGTCCTTTAATTTTTCCCTTGAGTTGCTTTAAAACTTAGTATTGGAAATACCAAAAAATATGGTTATTCAGCCAAACAGTTCATCAAGCAGCTTTCAGAGATAGCTTCAGAAATCAGTTTTAAGCTATAACTTATTTCTTCTGATGTACATTCACTAGGAAATTTATTTCTCCTTTTTTCAAAGGAATTTCAGGGCAAAGAATATTAAAGATATATAACAAAGAAGCAAAAAATTGTCAGCATAAAATCTGCATAACTTCACCAGTATAAATCATATATGGAGGTTAAAAACCCATCTGTTGCTCTTTTCAGCTGTAAAGATGTTAATGAATTCTGTAGAATATTATTGTATCTGGCTCAAGTGTAATCCAGACATCAATTAAAGAATTGTTCATATTTCTGAAAAACACACCAATAATGAAATATTTGCAGATTATTTTGGGAAAACTTTTGGCCTTTTAAAGCCATTAAGAGATCCAGAAAAAAAAAAATCAATCTTCAGGTCTTATTAAATACCAAATCTACAAAATCAGCGTGTAATGGTGGTTCATGCTTCACAGAAGTGGAGAAGTACACTTTTGTGGTGAATTCTTGACCTTCTTTACCTTTAACCTTCAAGACCTTTAACCTTACCCTTCTCTGCAGTTTTAGTTTTAGATGAGAAATAGAAAATTTAAAAGAATTTTGTTGGCACGAATACCAATTTAAAAATAATACTGTGTTACAATGCCAATCTTAAGAATAATTCATCGTCTGAACCCCATGGTTTTCCTATTCCTTCAAACAGGTTGAACTGACACATACTGGATTCAATAAAATTGTCATTGGTAATATTAATATGATTGTTCAGTAAAATGACTAGTATGAACCTTCAAAGGCTACAGAAAATGAAATCATCATTGTTTTTATATACTACCAGAAAGTGTATCTCATTATTACTTCAGATATTGGTCTATATTGGCCTTTCATGGATTACTCAAGCAGTAGTGGGTGACTAGAAATTGCTATAAATGGACAAATGAAGCTGGGTCACTGAGATGGGAATCCTGAATGAGAATAGACCTCACAACTGGCTGCAGTGACCTGCCCTTCCCCATAAAACCACTGAGGAGGCAGGAAGCATATTCCATTAGATATAATGAGTAGATTTGTAAAAAATGGTAAATATTAAAAGTGTAACTTGACAGAGATAAGTCCATCACATGTATGAACAAAGTGGTCTCCTACTGCAAAGAGGCAAAGAGTTCAGCAGACTGTCACCACAGAGAACACTGAAGAATTTGGTCTGGTGTGTATCAAGTGCTTGCGTGACAGATTTTTGAATAATCACGGTTTTGATTTTAGCATGACTATTATTAACCAAGTGGACACTGGTTGTGACTCCAAGGCCCTCATCAATTGTCTAACAGCACCATTCCTTCCTAAATGAGGGCTTCACTTTGTTCATGTTGATTAAAATGTGTTCAAGGAGTCTTTTATTACTCCTAGTGCAACAGAATTATCTTACTATTTAAGAAAATTCAAAGATTATTCCCTTTTGAGACATCCCAGCACAGCCTAAAAGTATTATGAATAAAGAGATTATTTTCTGATGCCTTCTGGGTTTTGGAGATTTTCGTTTTTTTCTCAAGGGAAACACCTGAAACATAACTCACTCCACAAGAAAAGCCAATTAAGACACCTTGCCTAGGAATTTGTGTTCTTTAATACTCTGTCTATAAAAACTCCAAATCCTCTTCTCTATTCCCACTAGAGCAAAAAGCAGCATTTATCCCAGGCTAACTGATGTGTTGATTTACCAGCTACAGCACAGAGCATGTAACAGCTAAGTTCTGCCTGTTGTTCCTGCACTGGGCCATTAGTTGGTATTTATCTCTTGCCATTCACCTGACAGTTCTCCTGAGATCTACAGGATGTACCTTATCTTGTTGTTATTTACAGTACTTGCTGCTGAAGTTACATAAAAGCTGCCAAAGTAATTGGGGAAGGATAGTTGACTGAAAGAGATACAATATGACAGATCACATGATTCTTTTTTTACCTAGGAAACCTCCATAAATTTCTAAATTAATCCTGACTGGTGTTTATAACTCTATTGATAAAACAAAATGTTTATTTTAGCTTTTTTCAACACCTATCACTTTTTTTCCAAGTACCTGTGCTTTCCCATATCTTGCTCGAGGACTCTGTGGATATTGATTCACTAATGCTTCAAAGGCCCTTAGAGCTTCTTCAACTTTTCCCTGAAAAGTAGAGATATTTATCAGCAATTCTCTCTAATAAAAATGCTGAAGGATGCAGGACCTAATAACACATCGGTTTCACAATTAAAGAACAAACACAAAACAGTGCAGAATGAATCAACAGCTTTCACTCATACTTTGGTTGGGATTGCCTTCTTATTTAAGAGAAATTAATTGTCATTATTTATGAAACAATATAATCTACTTTCCATGGTTAAAATGAATAGCTTGGTTTTTCTTATTTTACTCACTTTCCCTTTGTTGACTGGATAAAATTCTGAGACGAAAATAACCTGTCTATATAAAAATGTGAAGATCCTACTGCTAATAACGAATTCCAGATCAGATATAATAGAGAATAGGAAGAAAATTCTGGACATAGGTGGAAAATTTCCCTCTGCATACCTCCCATGATGAACAGTGTCATAACTACAGTTCTTCTAGGGGAAATTCTGTAGACTTATCCATAGTGTATGGCTATTTCCTCCATGTCTTTTGCAGAACAACATCCCTGAGGACATCTCACACAAGTCCGAATGGAACTGTGGTATTCTCATGATGGATGTTGATCTCTTGATGGATGTTGACTAGCAAGTACAGATAGAAGTTGAGAAGAACCAGCCCCACTGTTAAACAGCTGCTAAGCACTGCTTGGCAATATTTGGCAATAGACCTTGCTGCCACTTTCACCTCTTTACAGCTTTATAAATATGAGTGGGCTATTACACACAACTGCCTTGCTATCTGTAAATATTACACATGTCCAATTTGTTCCTAAATTTATCCTGATTCCTACATGACATGCATAACTATCTAACTAACCAAGAGACACAGCAGGAATAGAGTCAACAAACTGACCCTACAGGCTCGCCAAAATTTCTATTACACCTTTCTCTCATTAACCAATTGCTTAAGTAGCAAGAAGCATGAAAATTCCTTTTGTTTTTGTATTCTAACCTGTAAAGAAGGCTTCTAGTAAGGAACAGCAGCAGCAGCAGCAGCAGCCAGAGGTTAGTGCTCTCTATGCAAGAGCCCTCCAGTCCCATCACAGACCTACCAAAACTCTGGGGCTGCATAGATGGCCTGATAAAGTCAAAACTGCACAGTGTGTCCTGAAAATCAAGAATAATCCTGCACCTGGAAAGACCAAATTGGTTTTTATTGTACTGTACTGAAAATCTAGGGTATAACAAAGCCCTGCAGTTGTTCTCTATGTGCAAGGACTGTCTGTGAGACATATCAGAGTTTTAAGAAGAACTACATTCAAAAGACTTAGAGTCTCTCAATTTTAACAGCCACAGTCTTGCTTCACTATTTAATCTCACATCTGGAAAAGGGACATGTCTGCAAAGGTCTTGTTTTCTGAAATACTCAAATAAAAGTACAAAATTGGAAGCTATGAGGGAAGATAACTGAAGAGCTTTTTTACTGTTGGGAGGTTTTTTGCTTGCTTTTCACAGTCAAGTTATTAAACTCAGAACTACCCAAACTGACTGGTGTTAAGGTCTTGCTGCCACTGGTGAGAAGCAGGAACATCAGTTTCATCCTCTAAGCAGCTGTACAGCAACAAAGGCACTCCCAGGACACGGAATCTCAACCTACTTCAACAATCTGCACCTAATGCTCACAAGGCATCAGAACACTTACTGAGAGATCCTGCTAACACACACACAAAGGTCTCTGGTAACACATGACTTCAGTAGTCAAGTGGACAACACTGATAGGACAGAACTAACCCTGTTCCATGTGATCCGTGGAAAGCAGATATTCAGTGATTAAGCTACATATTTTCAAGGTTAACAGTGAGCAAGCATACATGAACAGACATACACTTCTGGCTTTAAAAAAATTAAGATAAACTATTCAGCAGAAATTAAACTTGAAGGACAAATATGCACTGAATATTTCAAAAAGTTAATTTCACACAAAGTAATTTAAAATTCATTCTCCCTTTTTCCAAGTTTTTAATTTATTCATTTTCATGCACTGCATACAGTTCTGAGCCAAACATTCAAAACTTACTTTTTTACGTAGTTTTTCTGCAGCATCTAGTTCAGCTTTAATGGTCTTATCAAACTTGTTTAAGAGCTTTGGCTTCTTCTTTTTAGCTAGAAGATTTAACAAACAGTTCATTACTTCTTTCATATCTCAATTGTCTGGAGTAACACTTAGCTAGGGACTGTGCTGGCAAAGTGCATCATTTTCAAGTGAGGCAGTTTCAAATTACACTGAAAAGAAACTGATTCCTTCCTTATTACAATCACAAACTCCTATATGAAAAAGCAAACTTCAGTAATTCAAATTGAGGAACTTGGCAGTTAAGTTCAGCAAAAAGCATTCTTCATCACATTACAGTCAAGGATTTTTTTTCCCAAATGGTTCAATTGATGTGGAAGAGCAAAGGGAACTGTTATTTTTCCACATTTATATGGTATCACGAAAAACCTGATCATCAGGGCATACCAGTCATTTCTGAAAGTTGTGACTCTATACATCTACTTCTTTGCCTAGAGCAATCACTGAGGCTGCATCTGGAGTGCTGTGTGCAGTTCTGGGCTCCTCAGGACAAGAGAGACATGGAGCTCCTGGAGTGCATCCAGTGGAGGAAAACGAAGATGATTAAGGGACTGGAGCACCTCTCTTTTGAGGAAAGGCTGACGGAGCTGGGCCTGTTCAGCCTCAAGAAGAGACGACTGAGAGGGGACCTCAATAACGTGTATAAATAAATATCTTAAGAGTAGGTGACAAGAGGATGGATCCAGGCTCTTCTCAGTGCTGCAAAGCAATAGGACAAGAGGCAACAGGAAGAAACTGATGCATGGGAAGTTCCACCTGAACATGAGGAAGAACTTCTTTACTGTGCAGGTCACCAAGCACTGGAAGATATTGCCCAGAGAGGGTGTGGGGTCTCCCTCGCTGGAAATATTCAAGAACTGTCTGGAGACAATCGTGTGCCACATGTTGTAGGATGACCTTGCTTGAGCAGGAAGGTTGGACCACATGACCCACTGTGGTCCCTTCCAACCTAACCCATTCTGCGCTTAGAAGAGTTCATAGAAATCATAGTTACTTAGGTTAGGAGGGACCCCAAAAGTCGAGTACTTGAACTTCCTGATGAAAACAAGTTCAGCGCTGAAATGTCAGGTTAAGACCCCTTTACGAGATTAAGTTTCTACAGCTTAGTAAGCTATCACACAGCAGTAGAGCAGCAGCAGTATGTGGCACACCAGCCGTGAAACAAATTGTGTAAAGTAAACTGCATTTGAAGCAAATTTAAGTAAATGGTGTCAGTTTAAGCAGCTATTTATTTCATAGCAGTTTACTCCTAAACAATGTCTCCTTGTTGCATTAAGTACACTAGTTGTTAAAAAAATGCAAGTACGCTACTGAAAGGATATGACAGCAGGTGACTGGTTTCCTCCACATTTGCTACAGCTTAACTCTGCACTTGCACTTCACTAGAAAAGAAGTTTCCACCTTTTCTGACACAATTAGTGGAAATACGTATTGTCTGACACAAGTCACTACTAGTTAGGTATATCTGTAATTAGTAGCACAACTTTTTTGTTTTAATTATACATTACTGCTTTTTCCCCCTCTATGGAAAGTAAGTCATTAATAGCAGGAAAAAAAGTAAAATTACTATTTTCCTTGTAGAAATTTCAATAGGGAATGCTGTAACTGGTATGTATAAAGTTTAAAGCAAACACCCTACAGTTTTAACATCACAAGACTGCTGCAATGCAGTAGCAAGTATTTTGAATAACAAGTTATTGTAACTAGCCATGTTTTATTCTGCTTCCCAGGTCCTCAGGTGCACTCTTCAGGAATGACAAGAGCCACCACATGCTACTGGAAGCTGTGCTCGTGATTCATTAAATGACACGGTCTCTCTGCGACTCTGATCCTACACAGAGTTTTAGGCAGATAAATCACGTCATCTGTGTTAAACCTCAGAGAGAGACCAATGCCTTGGCTAGTGCTAAACCAATAGTAAGTCCATCTGCTCATTAGAGGATGTCATAAGTCTGAACTTCTTCTGTATGGAGTGAAAAATAAACACCTTTTTATGTTTTTTCTGTTAAGACTTTTACTGTTCTGTTCAATGCTGAACTCGGACAACTCTGTGTAAGAGTTTTTCTTACATCACTTTTTAAACTCTTCTGAAGTATTGGCATGCACAGTTGAATAGATGCTATTGCTTTCCAGGAGCAGGAGGGGAACAGAATTTAAGCTATCCTACTAAATTCCATTTATTTATTCACAAAGGTTGTATAAAGCTTTAAATACAAAAAATGTATTAAGATTTATAAAAGAAAGGTATTAGAGCAGCAATGCACTAGTATTATTATATCTCTGTTGATTCCTCTTATAATAGTAGGGACTGTAGTTTTCCATGACATTAGCTACCAAGAAGAAAAAAAAAACCAAAATAGAACTGTCCGACATTTAGGAATTTACTCCTTTTACAGGATAAACTAACAAATAGCATAGTTTAATATCTTGGTTTTGCTTCCCTAAACACTTCCAAGTTTTCTATTGTAACCTGATTTGAAATCCAGCATTTATACTGAAGCACACAGTAATGCTCTTAAGGAATGTAGTTATCATGGAACTGCATCGACTAAAGAGATGTGTTGCATTTTTCTTAATAATATAGATGTTTTTAATGTCTTTTGGTTATTCCCCATAAATTATGTAGGAGAAATGCCTTCCAATCTGTCACTGATTCCTATCTTTGTCTTACTTTACTGTCCTCCATTTCATAGGAAAGCAATGTCTTTACTGCCTTTTCATGCATTTAATAATAGTAATGGTTAAGGAGCATAGCACTGGCTATCTTCCAAGTGTTCACACCCCTTAAATTCAGTCAAATTCACAGAACCAGCTCTTATTACAAGTGCAAGGATCCCTCCACCCCAACCCTTCAGTCCACAGTGACCAACAGGTATGGTGAGGAGTTTCATACATAATGTCATTGGGCCTGAAAAGAACAATCCGTAACATGCAAAAGGCTTGTTGGGTTTTGTGATTTTTTCTTTTTAAAAAATATGCCAGCTCAGTTTTTCAAGAAACCATTGCTATTTCTAAGGCCTGGCTTGCTAAACAGCAGGAGTGGAAGAACCCAGAAACATCAGCCCAAGGAACTATGGGGAGTTACAAGAGAGAATTAGGTTGTGAGCTGTAAAAGCTGCCTGCAGAGGCGCATGGCAGCACAAAGGAGCACATGGTGGCACAGAGAGGCTTGTCTCCACCAAACCCTGGGGGGAGGAGGTGTCACACGGCAGAGCCCTACAGAGAGGGGCTGCTGGATGGGTGAACAGCAAGTGACCACCCCACAGAAGGAAGTGTGTTGTTGATGTGGCAACACGGGATAGGTCACGCCACATAAGGAAATACTGTGCCTTAGAAAAGTGTATAAAAGCAGCCCATTCCTTCGATCCCCTGCCGGTCTGGGTCCATGATTCAATCGCTGACAAGGAACCAATGAAAGCAAGTGACCTTGAGGACTTTTTAGGTTCATTTTGCTCTTAGCTGCCATGTGAAACTGTCCTTTGCTGTTAGCAAGAAAACTGAGGTATGTCAGCTCCTCTGGGTACAGTATCTGGGAAGCTTCCAACTGGATATTGCCACTAAACACTTGGTTTAGTTTCTGTCCTCTAAGTAACATAAACTGCAACTAAAATGTTAATTCTCAGTTCTTGTGAATGAAAATCTTGATCTAAGGCTGGCCAGCTACACAAGAACTGTATTTCAGTGAGATAGGACAGCTATTTGTCAGCTTCTAAGCTTTCAGCATTCATGGAAAGACAGAGTCATTTGGTCCTTCTCAAACTCAGTAAGCATGGCAACAGTGAGGTTCCTTTGAGGCAACGGAAAGAAGCTTTCCCACCCGCCAAGAAACTCCCACTGCCTGTGGGACACCATCTCTGCAGGTCATTTGAGTTTACAAGGAGACGAGAAAATACTCAGAAAAAAAAAGTAAATTAAAAAAGTAAATAAAAATCTTACAAGCCTGTGGCACAAAGATACAGTATCTTTCCCTTCCTATCCAACTTGGGTGATGTGTTGGAAGAACCTTTTCGCCACCCTCCATTAAAAAAAAAAGTATTCCTATTTTTAGTGCAATTATATATCAGCCCTAGACCAGCAGGAGATCAACATAAAAAGCTGGAAAGGAGCTGTTAACATAAATATTATTCATCTGCTAGGCACCAATATAACACAGTAAACATTATATAAGGAGCAATAATTTTCATCCCCCATTCTATTCCTATGTTAAAGGATTCACCAGGGAGCTTTCAGAGTAACCATCAAGCATTCCTCTATATTAACCAGATAGCCTGCTATCTCCCTGCAGGGGTATTTTAATAAATTATCCATTGCCTCCTTCTAGTGCAATAATCTTTTAGCAGATGTGACCCAATATATTAAATTCAATGATACAAAGAAGATAGCTTATCTGTTTTCAGAGGAAAATATATGTAATTTTTTATCAATGACAAATTTCACCATGTCAGTGAAGTTATGCATGATCACACAACTGCTTGGCTGGTTTGTAGTCCAAATCAAGTTGAGCATTAAAATGGTAATAATCCTTTTACGTATCATACTGTGGACTTCCAACAGTACTACTGAGGATTTTCAATAATAGCCTTGGATGCAAGAACAGGCATTCTATCTAGGACTGCTGTCATAGGATTCCTGAAGACTCCATTAGAGAAAAGAGTTTCCACCGAAAAAGCAGCAAGCTAGGAAGAAGTCTTATAAGAAACCCTATGCTAGTTCTTGTGTTGGAGAATAAACAATTACCAGAGACGACAAACAATCTCATATCTCACTTACTAAGATACAGCATTAAAAAAAAAATAGGAGAATATTTCAGAAGTAGCAATGTAGTATATTAAATGTGCAGTAAACTTAATAGCCTGTCATATCATCCAATGAAAGTTGATGAAATATTTCATATAACTGTTTTGGCATATGAAAACTAAAATACCAGGCATGTTTTGGTTTTAGGTTGAAAAGCACCTTGTCATCACCAAAAGCAGTGACAGTCTTACTTCTACAAAGGACAGAGAAATTATTTTTGAATAATAATGGCACACTGCGAGATACTCTTCAGACCACAAGAGAATCACATCAAAATTAAGGAAAAGTAACTGGATTGTTAAACATAATTTAACCAGTCTTGAAAAATGGTTTAAAAATATTTTTTCTTTAATTGGGGTGGGGAGGGGAGCAACAATAAGCAAAAACAAAGGGTAAAAAGGCAGTTATAAAGAGTTTGCCATGGGAAGAGGGGTACACACTGCTCTGTAAAGTGTAGCTACAGAGATGAAAAGAATAAATTATTTTCTGTATCATCATAGTCAGGAGAAGGAAGAGAAGGCTCAAAATGGCTATAACAGAAAATTTGGCTTGAACATCTGGAACTACTATCTCTGAACAAGCCCAGTAGAACAGGCTGCTGAGGGCAGCTGTGGAATTCTAATTACTGAAAATTTGCAGTAACAAGATGTATAAGCATCTGCCAGGAAAAATGCACACAGCTGATAAGGCCTTCAGTCAACTAAAGAGACAAAGTAAGCTTTAGGGCCCCACCTAGTCATATGTCCTACAAGTTCTGTAATATACTATTACATGTTAATGTGCTTTAGTGGCAACACTGGAATTACACTGGTAGCTTGCATTCTCTTATTTGACAACCAAAGAAACTCCCACAGCAGCTCACAGTGCCCGTCATCACAGCAGCTGAGATTCCTCCTAGCCCTATGCCAGTAATAAAATATTGAAGCTCCAAAACTTTTCCCAGTGCAAAATTTCACCTCAGTGCTATAATTTCAGAAAAGCCATAAGTTATTAGAAACACTGTCTTGCGATTGAAAGCAATCTCCATTACCACTGCCATTATTAGCTTTTTCTGTGAAAATAAAACACTAGTAACATTCAAAAAATCAAGTTCTGTAAATATTCTTCTTTTTACCTTAAGTAACTCTCCAAGTAACATCAGAAAAATATTTTTGCAAACTGTTGATTTATTCACAGAATTGTATTTCTTGATACTTGACAGCTTTTATTGTGAAAAGCTGCCTGAAGATGTAATAATCAAGGAATTAAAACTTTTCTAGAATTCTAGACAAACACCCTCAAATGATCAAATGTCTGTAAATTCCTGTGTAACTGAGCATAACCCAAGGTTTGAAATCAGTATAAAATGCCAAGTAGACAATTATGTTAAAGCAGTAAGTGCATCTGAACCAATTACACAGAGTAACAAGGAAAACAAAAAGAGATAACTAGTACATGGCAAAAAAATTGATTACATATGACCCTAAGAGCAAAGCAATAGAAAAAAACTCATAGAAATGTCACAAAAAACTAGTAATACTATTTCTATAATGGAGTAAATGAATCCTCTCTAGCTTCCAGAGAAGTGGGAAGGGTTGTGTGTATGAAATCTCTCCATTTCACATTTTCATCTGAAATATAACACCATCATCCAGGCTAAGGAAAATTTCATTCTCCTAAAAGAGAAAACACTGATGACCTGCCTGAGTAGGTATCAGCCTGGTATGTCAAAACAGTTAACATCATTAGCCAGAATTGGACAAAAATATTGAATACTATCCTGATTATCTTTCACAATTAACACACTTTTTTTATCCTAGAGAGATACCACACACTTGGCATTTTAACAGATAGCAACTTTTAAGTCAAGTACACTGTAAAGGCTTCAACTTGTTTCCTGAAAAGGTAATTTAAAAGATGGGGTATCTTTATCACAACACATAGCATGAACTGTTCTGTCCTTGCTGGCACACTTTGAGCCTCTGATCAAAGGATACATGTAGAGCTCTCTTCCTGAGCAAAGTAGGTGATAACATCACGCTGCTATTAAAACTTCCAGAACAATTAGCGTTTGTATCTAAAAACCAGTATGCACTTCCATACACTTCACACAAATCTCAGTCCTATGCCTTGCAAAATATTGGGAGCAGATATTCTACAATTCTGTGATTCTATTCTGACCCAACAGACGTGCCAGGAAGTACACCACAAACAGAGAGCGTGTTAGCTGATGTGTAACCATGGCCAGGAGGAAATCTCAACTGGGACTAGCTCAGGCAGTTTTCCACCCAATCTTGCTGTCCTTTTCTCCTCCTCCCTCTTTTGCTCTCAGGACTAATGATTCCCTTCCTAAGCCTTCTACTCCCTTTCTTATGTTCAGAGCCTAGGAAAACTGGTGGGGTGGGAGGGCAGGCTTACCTGTGGTGCTGGAGCTGACATTTTGAACCTGGCCTGCTCACTGAGAGCAATGACTGATAGCCTGGCTGGTCTAACTTGGAGTTTTGTGGGGAAGGTTGCCTTCCACACAGGATAAAAAGTCTTGCTTCAGTGTTTGGAAACTAATGCTGTAGGATTTACAGTCAATTGAGAGGGGCCTGCTCAGTGATTATGAGAGTCCATATTACATATTAGCATAAGTATTTCTTGTTAAACATGTCTTCTAATGAAATTTCTGGTTCCTCAGAAATGGAAAGACAATAACATTACAATCTCTCTGTGGACTTGAGGATGGAAAGACTTTACTCCCTATCTAACAAACCACCTCATAAATTTGGTTTGGTTCTTGTAATTAGATTTTTTTATTCACCTATTGATTCATTCGTATTGTCATTATAATGTTAAGGGAGGATTCCTGGCAGCTTCCTTGATGTTAAATCTGCTATTACTCGCATGCAAAACAGCGAGGAATTAGGACTCCAGTTTTAATTACTTTATAAGGTATAAGTGATTCAAGATAAAGGCTGGTCTTTACAGCCACCTTGAGGACACATGATCCCCAGTTGTTGAATTGAAAAGTACACTGGAACAATCCTGCTGCACTGACTGTATGCTGTGCTTACTGCCAGCCAGAAAACTGAATGAGCTCAATGCAGGGGTTGGACAAGTGGCCTTTAAAGGTCCTTTCCAACCCAAACTATTCTATAATTTGAATCTTAAATAAAGTTTTAATAAAAGCTATAATTATTTAACTGTAGAGGCTATAACAATATAGTTATGTCTCCTTATGTTACACTATCTCTAAAGCCAATCTGAAATAAAAACCCCTTCATGTGATGCAATCTCATAAGTCACTTGCAGCAAAGGCTCCTCCTGTCAGTTCTCTGTCTTAAACTCTGAAAAACTATGGAAGCAATTTCCAGGGCAGGTCATAGGCCTTGTTTTCTAAACACCCTCCCATCCCTGCTGTGATACAAATTCAGTAATAATGCTCTTGGCAACTTCTGAGCGTGGGACAATGACAAGTAGATACCAATGATCATGGTCCGTAGTTGTTTTCTAACAAATTAAGTGACCTTTTGTTTTACTAATTCCCTTTGCCACCCACCACCAATACTACACCTTCCCAGTCCAAGTTTCAAAGCTTCAATTATGTTCAGAAAAACATACACATATATTAGTAGACTTTTACTTGAAATTCAAAATTTGCTCAAGTAATTGTCCTTCCTCCTGATACTAGCCCCGTATCATTACCCAAATTAGTTTTGGAAATTGTGCTGCCTCTCACTGGGCACTTGAATGAGAATTTGATGATGATGAAAAAATCCTGCCATTGTCCTGTTGTTTGGGAAGCTCATTAGGTGAGATACAGAGAGTGTGTTTTACACTTGTTTTATGGGCTTCTATAAATGATAACTTAGAAGGTATAAAACCAAGTAACTGCATCTAGACAATTTAAAGCCAGGAGCACTACAATAATTAAAAGATCTTTCTAAACTGTACTGGTAGAACAGGCAAAACCACTATAATCAACTTATCCGGGGAAGTAATCAGACAATAAAAACTGAGGCATTTTAGGGACTAATAAAGCTGGAATCTAATGACTATAATAAATCTTTAGCTGCAGTTCCAGAACAATTTCCCTTGCAGTACAAAGTATTCTACAGGGCTTTCTGTGTGAAATTATTGTTGGTTGGTTAGATGTTGATCATAAGAAACAACTGCAGAATAATTTTAATTTTGGCATGTATTTCCATCATTCACCTCTTTTTAACCATTAAGACTTTGGCTTCACTCGAAGGCTAGACTCAAGCAATCCTTTGACAAACCAGAAAGAAATTTCTGCATTGACTTTCTATTAAAAAATACACTGTAATAGTCTAATATCCTATATATTTAGTTCAGAATGGCATTATGCAGCAGTTTTGGACTTGGACAATTAAGACTTCTGTACACTTCTGTGTTGGTCGTTCTGCACACAGCTCACATTTAACTGTAGCCTGTATCAAATTTGCAAATCAACAGGTACTATGTACACTCTTAAAAGTAGAGCTTGCAAGGGTGGAACTCAGCCCACCCAACTTGAAGTGACAATGCTGGAGGTGAGCTTACCATGTAAGCTCTTTCTCCAGACAGCAGAGCTCTGGTAAAGGTTCCCAATGGAATTTAGGGGATAACTGATCCTATCCTCTGGCAAACCCCTAAATTTAGTCAGAAGAACAGCACTTTAGCCTCCTCAGATTAGATAGCTACTGGTATCACAGTGGAATCCCACATATCTTCAAAGGTAAATACCTGGAGTAAACAGTAGTGAATGCTGACCCGTTACCAAAATGACACCTGCAGGGCCACTTGTGGAATGACATTGTCCTTGCTTACTTGAACTTCTGTCCCTAATGCAATACAACTGAGTGTTCCAGCCAAATTGCATTCACTTTTTACTGTCATGCTTTATCAGTTTTGAAAAGGGAAAATTATTATTTATAATAATAGTACCTATGCTGAAGTTCACTATATGAAACAAACATGTTCATAGCTGAAAATAATTTTTTCAGTTTTTATATCTGTTCACCAATATAAATGAATATTCAATGTAAGTCAAATATAAATCAAAGTAGAAGAATTAAGCTTCTTACTTCATTTTTTTTTTAGTCTATGTGATCAAACACAACTAAAACCACCTCAGATGGAAAGACACTTTATGGATGTGGCATGTATGTCCTGCACTGCACTACCTGTGAAACCTTTTAAAGAATTATTTCTCCGATTCACCTGGACTATCCATCCCATTTCAATTACTTGTTTAAATATAAAGTCTGATTACGTTCTTAGGGAGAAGATGCAGAATCCACCTCAAATACAACAGAGAAACCTTGAATCAACTGTATGTTACAAACAAGTTTATTTTCATTTTTGTTTCTTTAGAGGACTTTCCAGAGGGGGATTTTGCTAATATCAAAGAATTTCAGTAAGACTTTTAATAAACTTGATGGAATACTGTTGAATACTGAAATTTACGTAATAATTACGACACTTTGCTAACCAAGTACTATGAAGGCTGCAGCAGGAAAGAAGGTAAATGTTGCAAGAGCTACTCAAAGCTATAAATACTTTCTGCACAGAAGGCTCTTTGGAGCTTGTATGTCCAAATACCACAAAAGAAATGCAAACTTGCACATCAGAATGCACTATCAGAATCAGAAGCAAACCCTAAACCCAAGCCAAACATGAATTTTCAAATTCCCTGCTCCTTAGATTTCCAAGTTTTCTACATATACCAGTCACAGTACAGTATATTTTATAATACAGCTCTCACTAATTTATTTCTTCACCTTATTAGGCTAATTGAAAATAAACTGAATCATTGTACCTTATAGCACTTCCTGTGACTAGCTCATCTATAGCTACCCACTTTTAATGAAAGTGGAAATTTAAAACAGTTCAAACTATGAAAAAAGTCCAATAAAATTCAACTTGTATGAAAATCACACAAGCAGTGTAGCTATAAACAAAGTTCATTTTAAAAAATGCAGGGTTGCTTTTCCCTGTAGGATGTAAAATTTTATCAATTTAACCTGGAAAACAAAACCATCCCTTTTTCCACCTTACAGAAACCTTGTAATCTGCAATGGCATTTATTTAGTTGCTGTTTAAAAAGAAACAAAACCACAAAGCACTTAGGGTAGAAAAGGAAAGTAGCTGCCCTTTGTTGTACTTTCATGTCCTAAAGTTCTTGTACAGGCTCTGACTAATAATGTTGCATAATAGTAAGTTTCTTACACAAGCTGGCATTTTTACCTATGACTGCTTTTTACCCATACTGGATGTCTCTTGTAATTCCTTTTATTATACTGTTCTAACAGGTCAATAAAAGCAGCACATAAAGGTGAGTTTTTTCCTACTATCAAGTATGTAAATACAGTGCAATAAGATATTCCCTGCCAATAAAAGGAAAAGTAGGCATAATTGCCAAGCTTTCCAAGTTGTTTTGGTTGGGGTTTTTTTTACTTTTTATATGTAATGCTTACACATGACATATTTAATACTTAAATAAAATGTTTAAAGTTTGTCAGTCCTAGAACTTCTGTTTAAAATACCAATATACAAAACCAAACCAAATAAACCGTACCAAAATATTGGAAAAGCAGCATTCCTAAGTACTCAAATATAAAATAACAGCCACACAGAAAATGGAAACAGAACAAAAAAGGAGTAGAGCCACTGAAGCCCTTGGCACAGGCCCTGAGGTTTCTGGGCATCATCAGCAACCAGCCATGAAGCCCAGTGAAGGAGGCTGTGCAAGCTTTGTGCAGTGACAGTGAACGCATGGGGCCAGAACAAATGTCATCGTAGGGAGAGCAGATTCACAGCGCTCTTCAGCAAAACCTCACTTCTTTTCCATCTAATTTGTCTGCATCTTCCTGCCTAAACTAAGCCAGACTAGCTAATCGTGGTGTTGACAAGGACTGATTTGCATGGCATCTGTCTCTTCATGCTTAGTGCAGCTGGCAGTGCTGAACCCAGCTCCAGGGGCCAGGCAGCACAGGTTGCCTTGTTGTGCTCAGGTGCAGAAGGGGCTTGGTGAAACTCTGACCTCCAGAATACTAAACTAGGAGTATGACACTGAACATTTTAGTCCTGAAACAGCAGGAGTTGTCACAACTGTCCCGTGACTCAGGTGCAACGCTACAGGCTTGGGGAAGAGTGGCTGGAAAGCTGCCCTTCAGAAAAACACCTGGGGTTGCTGGTCAACAGCTGGCTGAACACAAGCCAGCTGTGCCCAGGTGGCCAAGAAAGCCAATGGCATCCTGGCCTGTATCAGCAATAGGGTGACCAGCAGGACCAGGGCAGTGATTGTTCCCCTGTACTCGGCACTGGTGAGGCTGCATTCAAACCCTGTGTTCAGCTTTGGGCGCCTCACTACACGAAAGACACTGAGGTGCTGGAGTGAGTCCAGAGAACAGCAAAGAAGCTGGTGAAGGGTCTGGAGCACAAGTCTGATGAGGGAGCTGGGAGTGTTTGGGGGTGTTTAGCTTGGAGAAAAGGAGGCTGAGGAAGGACCTTATTGCTCTCTACAGCTCCCTGAAAGGAGGTTGTAATGAGGTGGGGGTTGGTCTTTTCTCCAGGAAACAAGTGACAGAACAAGAGGCAATGGCCTCAAGTTGCTCCTGGAGAGATTCAGATTGGATATTAGGAAAAATTTATTCACCTGAAAGGGTTGCCAGGCTGTCCTGGTGGTATTTAAAAGATGTGTTACTTAGGGACATGGTTCAGTGTTAGGTTATGAGTTGGACTCGATGACCTTAAAGGCCTTTTCCAACCTAAACAATTCTATCCTTCTATTCTGTGACCAGGTAAGATTGATTGACATACATGGATGCCAGCCTTGGAAACAACCAAGTGTTTACTTACAAAAGCACATGTTCTCTGGATGTTTATTCAACTGCAGTTTATCTACATAAGACGTACAGGAGCTAAGCTTCACTACTCTTTAATCTGATTTAAATCAATCCTCCCAGAAAGCATGGTTTTGAATTTCAGAACAGAATGTTACTTTCAGACTTACCTTTTTCTGTTTTGTCTTGTTCAGTTTCTTTTTCACTTTTCCCTAGAACATTAAAAATATAATTTCATTGAAATAAATTTATGTTAACATTTTATGATAAGAGATACAAGAATATTAATATTTATATTCAAAACATAATTGAGTCTATAGGACTTCATGTTTCATTTTTATTTTTTAAAATAATCACAATTATTTTCTGAACTATATAGTTACCTAAAAGGTCTTTCCCTGCAGATGCTTCAAGTATTACCTTATTGCTTCCATCACAAAACATTTCACAGAATTTCCCCTGTAGATATTTAATATATTTTGTTGATATACGCTTACAAGTGTGCAAGCTATTTTGCAAGAAAGAAAATCTGTTCATTAATTAAAAGCTATTGGGAACACCAGCTTAATACAAACATTAAAATGTGAAAAACAAAATCAATTGGCAACCTAGGCCGCATTTTTAGAAGCGACTTGGGCACTTGGAAGCTTTTGTCTTTCTTCAACTTTTAAAATAATCTAACAGCTATTTTGCAAACATATCACTGCAGAGGTAGATGTTAACTAAGTATTGAGACAGTCTGTAGCAAAGGCAAACTAAATCCTTAGAAAAATCATGTATGCATATTTCATGAAGGTGGTAGATACATAAAGGTCTTTTTCTCCCTGTCCAAGCACTTTTTGATCCTGCCTGACCCTATAACATATAAAGCATCTTGCCTCACAATTTTAACACTGTTACTCTGTTTCTGATTCAATTTTTTTCCCAATAAGCTTCCAATATTTCCTCCTAATAAACTTAGAGAACACTAAACAGTGGGTCTGTTGCTTTTTTAGCTAGCTACTGTCCTCTTTAACATCTACCATTTAATTTTGGGATATTCTTATATACATAAAAACCATTTTATTTAATTTCCAACTAATTTAGACACACCCTGTCAGTACTCAGTCTTCACTGTTTTTTAAACTGACTACTCAAAAGCATTGTAGTGTGAATACAACATTTAAAAATGCTGGAAAACATTGCATTTTTTCATGAAAAAACTGGATTATGCACACACGAAAACAAAATTTTAACACTCTAATTTCACCCTTTACTATAGGCTGAAAACTGCTATTACTGAATGTATGGACACTGTAACTAATTTATATTCAGTACAAGACAGAACGAGCATCAACTTGATTATATGGCAAATTAAATAAATATGGTCACACTGAAAGTCATTCACCTCTTCAATTACATATGAGATCTAGATTGTCAATTAAATTGAAAGAAATGACAAAAGATCTATAGAGTCAATTACACGCTAAGGATAATTATTACTGTAGCAGTATATTAATGAAAGCATTGTGCAGTACTTCCTAAAACCCTGGCTTTCTGCATTTTTTTCCCCATATCACACTATCAGCAAAATGGTTGTATGTCATCCAAAACACTACATTTTAAAAAGAGCAATAATGCAGCCCCAGATGAAATAGTAATTTTACAGTTTTCAAACAAAGCAGTTTATATACCCATATTTCTATTTTTACCACCTCTATTACCATGACACACCATGCTAGTTAGTCACCCATTTTCCCTGTATCCTCTCCTTTATCAGCAACACTTGAGATTCTCACCTGGCCTCTTCTCTCTACTTCATTCTAGCTCACTCCATAACCTGCTTCCACATATCTTGGACATTGATGTTATTTCTGCAACTTCTTTGCCATCACAGGAAGAACAATGTATAACCTCCTCCATCTAAAGCCTGCTCCTCTCTCCCACTTCTTGTCTGGCTTCACATTTCTTTATTCCTGAGACTCATGCAACATAGAACCTACAGCTCTCTATATCTATTTATGCACTAGAATCAGTTCTCCAAACTCTCAGACTTTTTCAGTCAGTATTCTGCTAAATTAGTTGCCATTGACTACACCAAAGCCTCTCCAACGATCTTTAAATACTCCAGGTTCTCCTTCTAGGTAGCTGCTTGTGAAATTCATCACAACTTGATCTTGTTAGCTCTGAAGGTCTAAGGGAAGTGTGTAGTGAAGTAATAATACTTCACTTCAGCATCATATTCAGCACATATTGCTTTGTTCCTTCCACATTGATCCCTAGCATATTTCAATTTAAGGCTTTAATTACACTATTTCTGACGAAGGCTTAAAAATGTGCTCCCTCAAAGACAGGGATATGATGATAAATCTTGAGACTATTTTTTCATCAACTTAAACCAATTGTAGCTCAAGCAAACAAGCAGAAAAATCTTAGCTCTTCAAACCACTCCCATCCTTGACTCAATTTCTTCATTTCCAGCAAAATAAATCAAGATGAAAATCACTGACAAAACAGCTTTAGCTAATCACTATAGGCTAGGACTGTTTTCACTATATAATGAATGCACCAGGGGTTCCCAAGAAGGTTTCTACCGGGAAGAATAAATTTATTTTTCATATTACAATACAATACTAAATGTTTGATGGCATATGAGAATGACCCAAGTCACAGTTAAAAATGTGTTTCAGACCTTGTAGATTTTACATGAATCTCAATCAACACTATAAATGTACAACACAATTTATTTACAGATACATAATTTTTGAAACATGTAAAATCACAAATGATGTTCACTAAAATCATTACATTTTTCAGTATCTTTCCTATATCAAATCTTAACCATCTTCTTTACTTCTTAGAAAGAAGTGCCATGATATGGTACCTTTTCAATTACAGAGAATGTTAGAAAGTCACTTAAATTGCAGTAAATTGTCAATATTAAAATACAGCTTCAGTATTCTACTCTGTGCTTACTGGTATTTCATCCTGTGATTTCCAAAAAAGCATTTGAATCCAAGATTTCATAGATTCACTCACATATAACAAGAGGCTATGTAGCAATGTGAAAATATAAAGAAAAAGGTAATCTCCTGACTTTTTCTTAAACTACTATTCAGCAATACTAGATCATTAAAGCTATGGAGGTGTTTGAAAACTGTAAAGGTCAAGGAAGATTTTTGCTTTCACAGAAGTGCATGGACCTTACTAGATGTCTGATTTAAACTATGGACTGTAACCATAATATTCGGTATGAAAAGTAGGTATATCACTTTCCCCAGGCATTTGTGTTTGTTTGTCGTGGTTTGACACGTTAAAATCTCATCCATTTTAAATTACAAACAGAAATGATGTTTCATGAGAAAAATTCAGGCCAAACTGGTTGCAGAATGTTAATACTCCAAAAGGACAATCACAGCATAATTGCCGAAAACACAGACCTTAGCGTACTGCCCATTTCCTTCACATAACACCAGCCAGAAATAAAATTCATTTATTTTACTTGCTACTTCCTCCTTGTAAATAATACTTTCAAATATATTTTTTAATATTCAAATTCACAATTTAAAAATCAATATTAATTAGTGGCTGAGTCAAATATTTATCCCTATAGTTAATATCTACCACATTTGGGAATAAATAATGACACTAGAAAGACAAAGATATTCTTCTGTGTTTTATTGCAGCCAAACATTAAAATGGATTAAATATACATACTTTTAATAGTCCACTTGACCTTGCTCAGCTTGGCATATTTTTGTAAACATGAAGCACGTAAAATCACATACCCAGTTACAAAATACTTAAAATACAATCACAGCATAATATACTCTCACAGTCCCATAATTCTACAAATTGGCTGCCACTGTTATATAAAAAGTCCTCCATTCACCATCCTAAAATAATTTCCAAGATTCCTCACAAAATATGGCTTTGTAAAAATTATTGCTCTGCAATTCACAATCACAGGTAATTTTACTAGAATATCCCATCCCAAAACACATCACAGTCTAAGAGTATTATTGCTTTCCTGAAAAGTCCAAAGAAATCACTTCGGGACATCTGTATTTCTTGATCACAGGTAACACTCACAAGGAGTCTTACTGACATCCCAAACCCAAAAAAAGGGCAAGCATATATGATGCCCCTTTCACTACAAATGTAAGCATTTAAAACCCTGACTTCAAAACAGTGTTACAGAAATTGAAAGTCTCCCTGTAAACCAAAAGGCAACCAACTGTTAGGGTTACCATACTGATTTTTCTTTTTATAAATTTATCTTACTTTATTTCTCCTAAGCTCCTGTAACAGGCTTGGCAACTTCCTAAAATCACAGCAATTATTCCTGAGCCAAAAAGGAACACATGCAAAATATCAAAGAATAAAATATGTCTTCATAATTGTGGAACAGCAGCACAGAACAGGTAAAAAGCACACCTGTTATATTAAAATTCTAAATCACCCACAGTACCTGAATTTCAGATGTACCATTTTTAAGAGCATTCAAAACTGTAGGTCTTAAGTTCTGACATCATATCTTTCTTAAGGTTGAATTTCCAAAACTTTTTTTTTTTAAATAAAATTTGCAAATCAAGTGTTTATGCAAAATGGACTTTTAAAATAATTTACTGAACATAAAGCCTATTAAAGCCAGCTTTGAGATCATTATACTGGTAGGCAAAGCAAAATGGAATAATTTTACTAAATTCAACCTGATTCCAGCAAATCAGTCTTGTTGCAATCTCCACTGACTCCCTGCCAGGCTAGCATCTAGTCTCTAGACATTTTTCCTTGAAAAATCAAATGGGCATAAATAAAAAGTGCTAATTCATACATAAAGGGTTTTTGAAAACTGTAATTTTGTAATCTGGCTTTTTACTAGTATTAAACACACATTTCATATCTTGTTAGGGTATTTTAAAATCACCTGAAATTCATGTAGTTAACTGTTGACATAACATCAGTGCAAAGAGATAGAAGTCAAACTTCACAGCATAGTGTGTGCCTGATTAGTGTTTTTTTAATAAAATGCAATTAGGCTGTATGCTATATCAGCAGTTACGAAATATTTAAAAATTCATAACATCATATGTTTCATTTGACCAAACTGCTCTGTACATACTGTATGAATCCACAACAAAAGATATATATTAAAATCTGAAAAAAATGTACTTGCTGCTACGTTACAAATAGAATATTAACAATTGCTTAAACAGTACATGAAATGCAGCTCTAAGTTGTAACTGTCACAAACACAGAAGAAAAATAATGAATTCACTAAACTTGACCAAGGGAAAAAAAAAATCAGACAGGAATGTAAACTAAACATCCAAGTGTTAAAAATGCTTACTAAAATGACAGTTGGCTAAAACCCATTTACAACATCTTAGTGTTCATTCCCCAAACCCTGAACTGCTTGGTAATTACATCATAAGGTCTATTACAACCATCTGCTCCCCTTTTGTAGCGTATGGTTAGGACTGGTCCTCCTGATGTAGGGACTTTTCTTTTGAAGCTTTAAGTATCTGAAAAAATAAGGGGAAATCTATATTAAAGGACCAACCAAAACACAACTTCCTCTAAAACAACAACAAAAAAAGCTTAAATGCTAAAAAATGCAACTTTGTATCAGACTAGTTAATATGAAAAACCTATAATTACTAAGAGCTACCTTAATGAATATATACAAAGTTGCTGTATAAGGTGGGAAACAAACTTTTAAATATTTTTCTAGGCAGTAAATTTTTTATTACCATATGGCACTTCATTTATCTTGTAAAGGATATCTAGGCCATGCCACAATTCCTTTTAAAGATTTAGATTTTGGTTTTAGTTTGTTTTTTTGTGTTGGTTTGATTTTGGGTTTTATTTGTTAAAATCAAAGACAACCGGAAAAGAGGAGCCAGGGAATGAGGAAGGGCCGAAGTGCTAAAGTGGAAACTTCTCCACACATAAGGCATTTCAGCAGCTGGTAAAATAAATGTAGGGTTATAAAAACGTCAAGGATACAAGGTGAAGGGGAGGAGTGGAACAGCTCGTAGATATTTTAAATCTAAACACGTACAAGAGGGATCAAAATCCAAATACAGAGAGTAATGGTATCCCCTAAACCTGCAATGTCTCCCTTAAAATATGTGTCCAACAAGTACCACTCTATCACAACCACTGCAATTTATGTGCCAATGTAAAGCAGGATTAGCCAGAAAACCTGTATCAGTAATATTTCAAGCTAGTTTATCATACCACCCAAGTCCATTAGTTTATAAAAATGTAGATTATAACTGCAGCTAAAGAAGCCTACATCTGGAAAAGAACACTGGCAATAATTCCAGAAGTAAACTCAGAGAACTGGAAAACAGTACTTACAGATACCTAAAGATGTACTTGACTAGTATGACCTTTTTGTGATGTGACCTGAAGTCAGCAAGAAACTTTTGACTTGCACTCCAGCATATTCAAATCCCACACCCAGTCTCTTCCCTGGTGATGTGAGAATGTTCCTCACAGCTAAATTCAACCTCTGAGCTATCTCCCATTTTCTTTCCAAAAAACCAAACAACTGCTCCAAACCTGATAAAAACTGGTGCACCATGCTTCAAATGCAGTTGCACGAATTTAAACTACTGAAGAATAAGGAATGTATAGTGACATTTCTGAATTTATTTTACACTGCCTGAAGTTATGTTTATTACTGCTTAAAGAACAGGAAATATTAGCTTTGAACAACTGATGAAATTAAATCAAATAAACAAAAAAGATAGACTTCTGACAACAAAATCCCGCATACTGAATCCTCTATCACAAAGAAGATACTAAAACAGAAAAACCTGGTAAACATGAATGTCATAATCTCAGAGGAAAATTTGAGAGTAATCTTGCTTTCAAACTGAAATATTCACATCCAAAAAAGACAAGCAAATATACTTAAGAGCAGGAAGAACCAATAATTTAATGAAAATTTTATTCGTTGCCAGTAGTTTATGTCCTATGTTTCTTTTGTCAGTTTCCCATGATGCTACTTGAATTTTACTTTATGTGCTGAAGCAATAGAATTATTAGAAAAAGTTAGAAATACTGGTTCTTCTGCCTTTCGAGTGGTTCCCACACAACTACACAAATTATAAGGATTCTTAAGTTAGTGCAGGCTCAGATTTTGTGCTGATCAATTTTTTTTCATTTTCTAGTTCCTAAACAAAGGATCATGTACATTGTACTACCTCTAATAATTACTTACATCTTTAATAACTGTCTTTAAAACACATTTTGATTGATTCACTCACTTTTTCCCTGTGAAGGCTCCTGACAAAATAATTAATTTCTTCTAGTGCTGCTGCTACTATGTGGTTCTAAAAGATATGCCAGGATAGACATCAAGATACTCTTGAGATTTCAGTGGTGTGTTACACTAATTTTGAAAACAACCACAGGTAAGAAAAAAAAATCTAAAAGATTTATTCAGAAATACATACCATTTCAAAGTAGAACAAGCTCTTTCTCATTCTAACAGTGTTTGAAAATGGCAAGGAGTCTCTTAGCATCACAATACAACAAAAGGAGAGTGGATAACTAGGTTCAATTCCACCATCTTATTTGCAAATACATCTGCAATTAAAGGAGTGATCATTCCCATCTACTCAGCACTGGTGAGGCTGTATCTCGAATTCTGTGTTCGGATTTGGGCCCCCCACTGCAAGAAGGACACTGAGGTGCTGAAGCATGTCCAGGCAAGGACAGAGCTGGTGGAGGGTCTGGACCACAAGTCTCATAAGGAGCAGCTGAGGGAGCTGGGGTTGTTCAGTCTGGAGTAAAGGAGGCTCAGGAGGAACCTTATCGCTCTCCATAAATATCTGAAATGAGGTTGTAGCCAGGTGACAGTCAGTCTCTTCTGCCAAGTAGCAAGAGATAGTTCAAGGAAGCAGCCTTGAGTTGCACCAGGGGAGGTTTAGATTGGGTGTGAGGAAGAATTTCTTCCCCAAATGGGTGGTCAAGCAATGGAACGGGCTGCCCAAGGAAGAGGTGGAGTTCCCACCCTGGAGGTATTTAAAGGATGTGCAGATGTGACATTTGGGGACATGGTTTAATGGTGGACTTGGCAGTGTTAGGTCTATAGCCAGACTTGACTTTAGGGTCTTTTCCAACCTAAATGATGCTATGATTCAAAATGGCATATTTCAAAATCCACCACTACTATATAAAACACCTAAGATTTTTTTTTTTTGCGAAGGTAGGAAAATTAATTTACTGCTGCAAGACTGAGCCATAAATTACAACACAAAAACTGATAGAAATATGGTCCAAACCCCCAATATTTCAATTTGGCACTTCTATTCTGAATTTAATTTTAAAATAGTATGTGTAAGTCAAGAAATCATTTCAGTATCCTCAACTGACACTGTGTGGTAGAATTATCTACTGTTGAAATTTTGTAATAGTTCTGTCTGTCCCTTTTTGTTATTTTAACTTTAAACAGCAGTCTTTTCTGAGAGCAAACATCTTTTCCTCTTCTCCAGTTCCTCCAACTTAATGCACAACAAGCAGAGTGAAGACTACCTTTGCTGAACTTCTTGCCCATGCTGTCAAAGATAAGTACTGTTTGTTCCTATACTGATCATAAGCTTTGGTTAAGAATACTTCATACCCATCATGAAACAAAACACTTTCAGCTAATGCATCTATTAATTAACAGCTATGGGTTGAAATATTTCAACACACCATGTGGCTGTTGTGATAAACAGGTTGGAAAGACCTTGTAGACAACACAGTTATGCACCAATGTGAGCGCATTTCAAACCACCTCAGCTCTGGTTCAGCATACAAATTCAAACATGAACTAAAACAATCTGTCCTGGACAACCACAAAAGGCCTCCTGTGTTTTTTTCACTTCTCTGGCTACTTTTGGCATGACTAAGAACCAAACACAAATACTGCAAGGAAAAAAAAAACCACCAACCCAGAACTCTCTGGGTACCACATCTTGTAAGACCTGCATAGTACAAAGATTAACTAACCAGAAAGGTGGTCAGGCTAATCAGCACAGAACAAAAATACAGATGTTAAAGGTCTTGGATTGCCATTTCTCTGATGCCCTGAGGTGTAACTGTTTCACCCAACACAACTAGTTTGCTACAACTAACAAATCAGCAAACTGTAATAGTTAACTCCAAGAAATGTAACAATATGCAGTCCTTGAATTTAGAAGCCACTTAACTACTCTAAAATGGTTTTGGTAAAAGCTATGTCTACTACTGTCAGGCAACAGATGGAAGAACTGGAAGTGCTCTTGTTCTTAAAAAGTTATGCCAAGAAAAATGTGATGGCATGACAAAACAGTCCCTGTTTCCAGATCAGTGCCTAAAGAATGTGCCACAGTCAGACTCCAATAGATCCAACTGACACACAGAGAAGTAACACTATCATCGTCCACAATACTTGCTCTGGAGAGGAAGCATACACATATCGAGACCTGAAATTGTGGTGTTTCCCTTTCAAAAGTATTCCACTCTATCTGAAATCATTAAAAATTAAGTTTTAAATTAAAACTACTCAGTTTATTTGGAATGCTTTCATACAACCCAGTAACTACCATTGGAATTTATCAAGTACAACAGTAAAATTATTGCTTCTAAACCAACTAAAGCAACTTTGACAATAATGGTATCCTTTCATGCCTCTCCACAAAGTAACTTGATTACTAATTTCCATGTAGCTACAGCTTCATTTTTTTAGGAAAAAAAACCAGGCACCCAAGATTGACTTACCCACTTGAACATCATTTGAATAATCTTCAGCTTTAGCAGGTTTTTCTGTAAATAAAAAACGTAAAAATAATTCAAACTGGACTGATCCCTAAATATTTACAAAAAGCCTCTTTTTTTTTCACTTATACTCCAAGTAGTGACCTATCAAGACTGCTCTGTAATACTACTTTTGCAGAAGTGGGATGCAAACTTCTTCCTCAGTTGAATTTTTCCAAGGGGAAGACTCATACTTAAGTAGGCCAGTGAGCATATTGTAGGATTGCGCAATTTCAAAAATGATACTTCAAAGTTCTGAAACTATATTATCCAAAGCACACATATTCCACAGTTTCACATGCTACTACAGTATGGGCGTAGAAAACATCCATATATACCTATTATGTTCCCAGCTGTAACTGTGAAATACTTGACTTCAAAATTCAATTACTTTTATTTCCATATGTATGTTTAAATTAGACATGTCACACATCACTTAGTGCTATTACTGCTAATAGACTGAAGGCTGCACACAGTCCCTGCTCATGCTTGGAGGGAGTCAGGCTCACCAGAAAAAACCTCCCAATAGCCAGGATGCTGGCTGTAGATAATAGGAAGAATTGAAGAGAGGGAAATACATTCTCTGATTTGGGAAGCCCATAAACAAAGAGCTCAAAGCTGGGTGGGACATTCCACTTTAGTCCTTACATATACCCTCTTCTCTGAGTACGCACTCCTGACCGGCTGGTGGAAAACAGAGCATGGAAAAGAAATTTTTAGTTCCATCATATGGCCAAATATAGTAATTTTTATCAATATAAGTTTTTCTGAACTGGGAGCACTCTCCCAGTGCTCCCAGTTCAAGAAACTTCTAAAACTGAAGAGTGCTTTCTAAGCCATTGAATATTGTCATTAAAAATCCCAAGATGCTAGATTCCAAAAACACAGATGTGTTTGTTCTCAAAAGAAAACAGCTGCAGAAAAAGTTATGAATGCATTTTTATTGCAGCATAGAATTGTATTCCATAATATTTAACATTCTCGATTATTATTTTTTTTAAGTAGCAAAAGCATGGAAAACACAATATACAAACCTGATTCCTCTGGTTCAATGGCCATATCATCTTCTGTTCGCTTACTTTCTACTCCTAGACAGAAAATGAGTGTTGAAAGTTATTCACATTACATCCACAATTTTGTTTTTATTTCCCAGCAGCCACACAATCGAATTAGTATCAAACAAAAAGGAAGGCTTAAATTATAAACTAACCAATTTGGTTAACTGAAGAGTAGGAAATAGGGTACTGAATGCATTTCACATCCAAAAGTTTAGCTACTAGAAGTAGGACTTCTGTTGCACACACCAGAAGGATTTTACAATCGTTGTTTGAGTGAAACAATGTATGTTACCCCTTTTAATTATACAAGAATGCATTTTTCAAATAGAAAATCAAAATAAATATAGCATCAAATCCTACACACAGTGCTCAGGCTAAACTGCTTAGATCACTTTGCTGACTCAATCAACATCATGTTTGAGAAAAACTGCTTTAACAAGATTTTTAACTTCTTAGAGCGTATCTTTAAATTACATTTCACACAGTACTCATTTAAAATTCCTCAAGAACAATACAGCAAACAAAAATTTACAATGTAATCTTTCTGAGCAGCAATGTGGGAAATTACCACAGAGCTCCAGTTTGAGCAACAGAATAAGTACTTCTTACGAATGTCATGAGGTTCAAAAAGGCCAAGTACAAGGTCCTGCACCAGGGTCAGGGCAACCTCCAGTATCAATAAACATTGGGGGAAGAAGGGATTGAGAGCACCCCTGTGGAGAATGACTTGGGTATTCTGGTGGATAAAACACTGGACATGAGCCAAAAGTGTGCACCCCCAGCCCAGAAGGCCAACTGCATCCATGGCTGCATCTAAAGAGGTGTCTCTCATGACACCCCCTGTGGAGTGCTGCATCCAGCTCTGGAGTTTTTAGTAGAGGACAGGCATGGACCTGTTAGAACAGGTTCAGATGAGGTCCATGAAGATGATCAGAGGGCTGGAGCAATTCTCCTAGGAAGGCAGGCTGAGAGACTTGGGCTTGTTCAGCCTGGAGAAGAGAAGACTCCAGCGAGACCTTATTGCAGCCTTTCAATAAGGGATCTTGTAAGAAAGGCAGAAATTTTTTACTGATGCCTGTAGCATTGGATTTTAAAGTGAAAGACAGTAGATAGAGATTGGACATAAGAAGCAAAATTTTTATGATGAGTGTAGTAAGACACTGGAACAGGTGCCCAGAGCAGTAGTGGATGCCCCATCCCTGGAAGTGTTTAAAGTCAGGCTGCACAGAGCTTTGAGCAAGTTGACTAAAGAAAGATGTCCCTGGACATGGCAGAGGGATTGAACCAGATGATCTTTAAATATCCCTTCCAACCCAAAGTGTTCCACGATTCTATACTCTGCTGTGTTTTTCATTTGTTTGTTTTTTAATTATATTAACCAATATAAATGGAAGAAAAAAAGTTTTTATAAACTATAAAATTTCATACCTGAGAGGTCTTTAGCAATATCAAAATCCTCATTAATTTCCTCTATAAGTGTAAAAAGGAAAAAGTGTATAATCAGCTTGCTATTTTTTTAAACATCTAATTTTCAAATGTATACATTTCATCAAAACACTAAGATCACAATTACAAAATATATGCCTGGCCCTGTGGCTTCATTCACCTCCTTTGGAAGGTCCTCAACAGCTAAGAAAACATTCAATTCAGAGCAATAATGAAATCAAGCCCTCAAGTGATGGAACTTACATACTACACAAAAGAACATGTAGCTAGCACATAGACATGTTTACCTGCTATTAACAAACAGATACTTTGATGACTTCCAGGGGAAAAAAATACATCTTAAATACTGTTTCCTGTTTCACTAAATAACTGTTCTATTCATCAGCTAGTTATTTCAAAATTGTACCTTTTCAACAATTGTTGTTTGGACTATGACACAGTAACTGAAATTTTAAAACCTCTCCTTACTCTTTCTAAATACATTCAAGTACTCCCACTTTCATCTTTTACAGCATCAACTCCATCCACTAGACATAGTGAAAACCAACCAAAAAACCTGCAAACCTATAAACTTTAAAAGTTTTTATTTGGATAAACATGCAATTCATTTGTGAGTCCTAACTTCCTTCTTGAAGGACAACAAAGAAATTCTACAATTTGAATTACGGATTCTACAGAAAAAATAAGTTCTTTTTGTTTTCTCTTAATATGGCACCTTTTAATTCATTTTGCTGTCCTCTTAAGATTATGATAACAAAGGTGACAAAACAGACACAATTTATTTACAGTAGAGAACTTCTTGACTTCCTTCTAAACTAAATGACTGTGGGTTTTTTCAGTCGGTTGTCTGAGATGACTCTCAAAATAGCTGGCACTTCAAGACAACAAAGCGTATGGAATACTGCAGTGAGAATACTGCAGACAAATAATTTGTAATTGCTTCTACTAATGAGACATGCACCAGCAAGAAGTCTGCATCAAAGCAGAGCTAGTACTGACAGCCTGTACATTTTGAATGACCTTACACACTGGTTGCAAGATTATGAGCAAGGCTCATCGCAAGAAGTAGGCTGAGTGTCTGTGATTACTGTGGTCCAGCTGTCCATTAAAAGCCTCAGATACCCCACTTTGTGTCACTTGAGACCTTAAAGATGAATCCTCAAGGACGGCATATTAAAACAAAGTTTCTAAGTTCGAAGTTAAAAATCTAAGTTTAGAACAATACAGACTGTAATGAACCTTTGCCATAACTGACAATGTCTTGACTGAAGGTCACACAGATTATGTACTTCAATATATATAAACGGCAAGATTAAGTTTACAATTTTTATGCTAATTTGCCTAAAATATTTATATAGGTATATAGGTGTATATCTGTATCTTGAGTCTCAGTTTGCTTTTCATGTTTGGGTTCTGAAAGGAAAGAAAAAAATACAGTAGCTGATATGCACAAAGTATCCTAAAAATTCGGTTGTTAAACATCCAGTTCCTTTCATTAATGATAAATGCAAACTCCTTAAAAAACCTTCCCTAGTTTGGGGGCCTGAATAGATATATGAGCTCTTTCAGAAGCTTGTACTAGAGATTCTACATTAAAAAAAATACTGTATGTGTACATATTGCTGAAATTTCAAGACTTTCTACCACACAGATGAAATGTTGAAAATAATTACAAAAATAACTCCATCATTCTGCACAGTTGTTACGATTCTCCCACATTCTTAATCTTTGCATACAGTCCATCTAATTTTTGTAATTCCAAAGAAGAAATAGGTTAAGAATATTCAATATTTAATTTTAAATAATGTCTGAAAATAGACAAAATGCTATCCATTGTCTGAATTTTCAATATACACTTATTGAAAACTTTAGAACTAAACAAGTTCAAAGTTCATTCAGTGTTTTGGATAATTTCATTATCTAACAGGTACTAATCCTCATCTTAAAAAGGTTATTTACATAACATTTGTAAAAAACCAAACAACCCTCCCACCTTAATACTATTGTTGTATCTTACATGGTTCTAATGGTCACATGGCTCTCCCTACGCACCTTAGAAAGATCTTACAGAATATCCTTAAAAAAACATCAAGAACTCTTTATTTCTAATGAAAATCTCAAACTTGCTTTCTTTCTCTACTTTCCTGGTGATGAACTGTAGGAAATTCTTCATAAAACTACTGAAAGTTATGTACAGTAACTGAGTTCTTGTATTCCAAGTTCTACGATCAATCCATTTACACACTCCACTGTGGGCACTTATTTCAACTAAAGAATTTTTAGCTTTAGCAATAACCTCAGTGGTGCAATTACAGCAATCCTATTAGAGCAGCTCCTGATCTGAATTAAGAACCAAGCCACACAAAGCAAGAGTCACAAAAGAAACTGGACTGCTCTGGCCAACAATCACCTTGCACTGCCTTCAGCTTTGAGAACTCTAGAAAGCACCAGGATTGGGAAAAATATTTCACCAGAGGGTCCTGCCAGAAGAGGGGAAACAAATGCAATACAGATGGGGAAGATACAATGACCCAAAGCTTATACTTCTGTTGATTTCACAGACAATTGCATATAAAGGCTTTAATGTGAATCTTCTTGTGGAATTCTACTGCAGTTTTGGAGCCCATGGCAAAACCACAAGCTTTACATTTGAGATAAAGAATTTCAGATCTCCACATTGGCCTCCAACTGTTCTTTGACTTTAGAAAAACTGTGCCATAATTGCTCTTCTCCATGAACAAGGTAAATCTGTTTCACTTTCAATCCAACCAAAACCATGTCAAAAGGTACAAGAAAGATGGGCCTAGAGACAACAGGGATGAAAAATAGGTACAACTGCTAAAATGGTGTCTAGCATATGAACACGAACATGTCCTGAAACTCCATAGACTGAACTCAGAGGGAAAAAATGGTGTGTGACAGAAAGGGAGCCTCATCTGACTGGTCTTTTTCTTCTACACTGCTCCAGTCTGCAGCTCTGAAATGAAATTCCTCTAAATAGTACAAAAGGACGCATTGTGTTTTCTCTCACAACCAGAATGTCTTCAAGGTGGAACTTGAAAGCAAAGTAAAATTATGTTGTGAAAATGAGAACTTTTTTCAAGAGAAAAGCAGTTTTCCATGGCTTATGTTGAACTGTGGGAATACGTTACTGCATAAAGAAGCCTGACAATTTAATAGCCAAGAATAATAATTTTTTTGACAGTCACATGCTACCTTAGAATTTCCTTTTGAAGAAAACAATGGAAGTTTCTATTCTCCTTATCATCCTAATCAGAGGACTGGCAAGAATAAAGAAAGAGTAGAGGGATTATCTGATACTATTTAAAACTCTCATTGCAGCACAGAGAGGCAACTGTACATGAAACCACTGCTTTCTGAAGCACATGAATGACTCACAAAATACAGTGATTCACTGTTATTGTGCTGGGGTGCCAGAAGAGACTGCAGAATATGAAATGCTGTTGGAACTGATTTTAAAAAAAGCTGATGCAATTTACTTTGTAACCTTCCTGATCAACTTAGTCAAAAAGCAGATAGAGATGTCTCCTCACAAGGACACGGAAGCATTTTCTGTTCGTGTTACCCCTACATACGAAGGAGCATGAAAAGGAAAGATTAGAAGTTGCACTTCTTCATATCTAGGTGTGAGAAGCAAGAGAAGTGATTCTTGATTAGGAACTGATCATAAAATAACTATCACCTAGAAAGGCAAGTAAAAATTAAGCCCTGGGAAAAACCTAGAGTCTCTTGCTTTTCTATCCTATTAATGCTGAGACATTTTGTCACAGGCACCATAACTGAGGCAAATAATTATCTTCTGCAGACTGAGAAAGACACAGGCTAAGGGCTAAATACATCCTTGGGCCACTGAAAGTCTTTCAGTGGAATTTTGACTTCTATCCCAAAGACGGATGTTGGAATTTACCTCCTGATAACAAAGAATGAACCTCAAAGTTTTCTGTTGCAAGTATTTGGAAGTTAAGAAACGCTGTCCTTTGCTCAGGTTACACAAACATGGGAAATAAACAATAAACAAAGATATGTTTAACTATTCTGAAGTATGGTAGTCTCCAGAAGGATATCACAGCAGGAGCCACAACCACACACCTTTGTTTCAAGGCTGTGACTGCTATTCTTCTTGTTTACTTTTTGATTTGGTCTCAGTAATCATTAGCAAATCATCAACCAAATCACACTAAAAAAGAGTAATTCCCAAAGAACTGGTAATGGCAGACAAGATGACATGGTGATATTGAGTTAAACAGATGCAATAAACCACAGCTGACCTGGCCAGGGTTTCACAAGGAAAAGGGTATGCAAAGCCTTCAACATTCTTATTCCACATAGGCACAAAGTATGGCAAAGAGGACCAATATGGGAATATAATGCATATGCATACTCTACACATGAACCAGTGGTAAAAGATTGATTGATTGATTGATTACAAACACAGGGGGTTTGAACAGACAACAACCCAAAACCTTAAGTGAGAACTTGCAGAGTAATGTGACAGCATAGGAAATTTTAAAACTAATTCCACTTGCATATTAATGAAACATTTTGATACTGTAATTTTACTAAATATAGAAGTTGTCATACCTTGGTCTTCACTATAATCTTCATGAGCTCTATCCTCTGTTTAAAGAAAAAGAAAATTAGTAGGAAAATTCATGGAATTTTAAGAAAATAAAGATGCAACAAATAATGCAATATAGTGTCAAGTTTTTTCAGACCAAAAAAAATATTTGAAACTATAGTAGTTCATACTGTAATAAGTTAGTAAGAGTGCAAAGGTGAAAATTTCTAAAAGATCCTGTAAAAAAAACTGATTGATTTTCCGGCATAAGAAGATAGACTTAAAAAAAAAAAGCAATATCAGCAGGCTTTCTTATACAGTTCATGAAGGCATCTAAAAAATACCTATAGTTTGGAATTGAAGTATCTATAAATCATTTCTATATATAGCTAACTTCTACAGTGTAATTTTGGCATCTACTTGTTATGGCTTACTTGCTTTTAAAAAAAATTTTAGAGATACTACTTTCTTCTTGACATCACACTAACTGCAACATCTCTGGCAAGTTTAAATTCTTTTTTATCACAAGAACATTTCTATACAATTTAAAATTCCAATATTCATTCCCCTGAAAATTCAACCTTCAAAATATTATTCTGCCCATTTGGCTGACATTACAGAGTAGTAGTACTCATGTAGGTTTTAGCATAATTTCCTCAAAGTTATTATGTCTACATTTTTAATTTACATACTGAAAAAATGCTATCTAGAAGCACCAAAGTCTTGGGTGTTGTGTGGTTTTGTGGTTTGTTTTGTTTGTTTGTTTGTTTTGGGTAGGTATTTTTGTGTGTGTGACTGTCTTGGTTTGGGGCCAAAATTCAATGAACTTTTAATAGAAAGAAAGAAGACTTTGGACTGTACCTGTGTAATGTTCCATAGCATCTTCTGGCAGTACCTCAGAGTCACCTTAAATAGAAATATTTAATGTTTTATATTCCAACTGAATTTTCATGTGACAGCTAAATAACACAAGAGAACTTAGAAAGGTCATATATTTAGCTCAAAAATAACAGAAATAATCATACTGACTTACTACAGTGCTTTATTTGAAAGTGACTGCTGAATTATAAAACACATCCAGGAACTACACCATAAAACACACAGTACAGTAAGTTTATGCATATTTGTATTTAGGCCTAAAGTTAGGAATATAAGCAGGTGTTGGATGATCAATCCATTGATTAGACTGGGAAACTCGTGACAGAACAAAATATTTATGTAAGTTTGTAGATTGAATTCATGGAGTGTTATGCTCACAAATGTAATGGTAACATAGTGGCCTAAAAATCAGGCTTACTTGAAACTATCTAAAAATCCTTTGAAAATAAAACTGATGAAACAGTCAATATGACACATTGCTTTGTAGCACATTTTAAAAAGTATGATTATCATTTGAAGTAATGAAAATTTACAAACCTGGAGTGTCTGGATCACTTACTCTCTCTTCCAAATCTGCAACATACTCATCTAAAGATGTAAATTAAATATGAACAAATAAAAATCTTGAAATTAAAAACATGAAATATGTTTAATATTTCATTGTTTTAACTTGTATCCATAATCAGTCTTTCAATGGCTAAATGTAGCTCCTTAGTTGAAAAATGAAAAACTAAAACTTTATAAACTGACATTTGCAACTTGACACATGGCAATCTAACGGAAGGCCTTGGGCCACTCTCTCTTTTAGCCTTCTGCTACGCTCTCTGTAGCAAAACTAGAGCAACAAGTGCCATTAGTCTCCATCAATATTTTTTAATAATGTTTCTAATATTAATAAAAAATTCAAACATCCTCTATTCTCAAAATTGTAAAGTAGTTTCTTTACTAATGTGCAGGGGGCTCACTTGGTGATGGATCTATAGAAGACAAGATATGAACCAGAAACTGACCTTGCAAAATATGTGCTTCACTTCTGGCATCTCAGATTTAGAGCAATTTACTTCCTTTCATTACCTAGCTAAATTTGGGGATTATTTTCCTCTACAACTACAATTCTTTTCAATGCTGTTAATATACTCACTATGACACATCTGAGAAAACACAGTACTGAAGATAAAGTAACTTATCCTTTTACTTTGGAAGTATAATAGCTTGGATTCTAAACCAGTAATCTCCCACATCATTTGGAATAAACAGTTTTAGCTGCATCAAACAAATAAAACTATTCTTCTGTCACATCTGTGACATCAAATACAATTGTGAGGTCCAGAGCTAACAGTGAATCAAACATAAGACTAGTCCAAATATAAATCAATTTTTAATGTCAATGCAAGAGACTGCCCATACTATAAAAAAAACACTGTTAGAATCCTGAAGAAAACACTTATCAGACAGTAGAGAAACTGCAATATCCATTTAATGCTTCTTCATAATGGGAAAGATGAGCTAATGCCATTGTACGTGACATCAAGCATAATATGAAGATGACTATAGGGTAATTGGATTAGTCCAAGCCAAATTTCAAAAAGCTTTCAAGATGCATTAAGGTATGCAGAAAGACAGAACAAAGATAGTTCAGAATTATGTTCTTGGTGTTGACTCACTCTCTGACAGTAGTCAGCCACACAGAAACAAACAGTCCTGAAGGAAAACTACAAATAACTGGATGCTCCTAATGCCAAGAAATATAGCCTGGAAGAATCTTAGTATTATAGACTGTACAAAGACAATATAAGCAATAAATCTCATTCTCACTTTCTTAGACTGTAAAACCACAGATCACTTGCCTACCAAGTCCCCAATTATACACAACAGTCAGAAACACACAGTAAATAAAAAGTTTTTGCACCAATGAAAGCAGTTTCCATACCTGTCTCCTGTCATTTGTAATAAAGACTTTCAATAGCAAGTATGATACAGTCATCCCAAAGTACAATTCTCCAAGAGAGTAAGAACTAGTTATTGGAGAAAAAAAAAACCAAATTCAAAATTATATATTCCTAAACCAGTCTAACCTTTTCTATTTTTCTTTCTCATATAATTTGCTACATTGAGGCAGAAAACCATTATTACTGAGTATGGAAAAACAAAATGACACCTGGAATTTCATATGGTTCAGATTCCACTGCTCCAACATCATCTGCCATAGGATCAGCATCTGAGAAACAAATATGTTTGCACAAATTTTAACATTTTAAAAATCAACAAACAGCACCACAAACCCCCTAACAGATATTATGTAAGAACAGTCATATTTCTAAGCTGAAATTCTAAGCAATTTTTTCCTAATGGTAGCAAGATATGTATAGAGACTGAAAAAAAATACCATTTTTTTATATACAATATTGAGAATGTGTATATATGAATAAACTCTATACACATTTCCTCAAAATAAGAGGACTCTCCCCAGAAATTTCTGACTAAACTGGAGGAAAGGAGAATATATTCACTTTGCCTTCTTAATTGCAAAGATTTAAAGTAAACAGAATTTTAATTTCTCTTCTAGTCTCCTACTTTGACTTGCGCTGTGGATGAATAAGAGATACAGAAACAAGGAGGTATCACACACCCAGACTGAAGAGTTACTTTGGTTGTGAAGAAAGAATCTCAGTGCACTTCCGGCAATCAAAACTTTTAGATGACATCCATAACATGGGTTTTTTCAAAAGGTATCAAGAGGTATTAAGAGATAGGTAAAATTTTCAGTAGTACAAATAAAAGGCATTCAGAAAAATTTTCCCCTAGTTGGATTTAGATCATATGATTCCACTTTAATATTTTCACTACAATTTTTATCATCCAGTCAATGCCCCAAGGTGACAAGATATGAGTGTCATCTTTATACAATATCTTCATCTCCGCAGGACTTAAATATAGTTAATGCATAACATTTTCTTAGGGAGCCATATTTCAATGAAAGAAGAATGAGAATAAAGTCTAGAAAAGACTGGGTTAATAAACTTTAAAATTGCATTTAATAAACCAAAAGGTCCAGAAGCAGACTCCATACAGATATACTGATAGGAGATGAACAGATTGCGAGCAGCCATGCCAAGAAGCACTTGGGGGTGCTGGTAGATAAGAGACCGGACATGGAACACCTCTCCAGAGGTGTGAGAAAAGTCTGAGAACTGGGGTTCAGCCTAGAGAACAGAACATTGTGGGGTGACCTAACTGCAGCCTTTCAGTATCTTAAGGGGCCTACAAAGGAGCTGAAGAGAGACGTTTTACAAGGGCACGTAGTGATAATGCAAGGGGTTTTGGCTTTAAACTGAAAAGGGGCAGGTTTAGATCGGATATAAAGAAAAAATTATTCACTATGAGGGTGGTGAGGCACTGGAACAGGTTGCCCAGAGAAGCTTTGGATGCTTCAGCCCAGGAAGTGTTCAAGGCCAGTCTGGGTGGGGCTTTGAGGAACCTGGTCTAATGAAAGGTGTCCTCAATGGCAGAAGGGTTGGAACTAGGACATCTTTAAACCAAACCATTCAAAACCATTCTATATGATTATATTCATTCCTCTATTGGGGAGATATATGCATATTTGGAGCACAGATTAATTTTGTTGAAAGCTGGTAGAATAGTAATTAATAATATATGGTTACCTGGATGCCAAAACACATAGCATTAAAATACTCCATTTTGACTTAAAATATATTTATTTGCTAAATAATGCTGTAGTTGACACTTGTTATGGCTCTATTTTAAGTAGAAATTACAAGTCCAGGTTTTAATGAGATGTATTTTCATTTGTCTGGGTTGGGTTTGCTTTTGTAAATTTATTTTTAAATGTATTTAGTCATTCAGATACCTTTCTGAACCAAGTCTGGTGTCTCATACGCGTCTGGTATTTCATTCTCAAATTCTCTGAGTATGTCATCTGTTGCAGGAGCTTCAAAAGTTTCTCCATGTATTTCTTCCTTTACTTGCCACTGGTCACTTACACTTTCATCTTCATGTCTCTCTCCTAATCAATAATGCAGATTGTTAGTGAATAAATTTTCTTTGGTATGTTCTATTACCAGCAAATATTCAGTCTCCAGTACACCCTTTGTGTTTTCCAGCTAGTCTCCAATGGGAATGGGGATTGACAGATGACTTATCTACACAGTCCAGCATTATAAACCAAACTTGCCAGGACCTTCTTTGCTCACAGTAAAGGCCATCTCTGGTCTACCCATTCTTGCCCTCTATCCAGTATTTTGAGGAAGTTTTTGTTAAATGACTGATTTGAGCTACTGCCGCCAAACAAGTCTGGATAAGAAGACACAGTTTTAGGATTTGGTGACTGAACTTTTTGAATTTTCTTGAAAATGACAAATGAGCTGATTTGAATGTTTTGTGCAGGCAAAAGTACTTTAACTGCATACCAAAACCAGGCTCTGAGATTCCTCTAGCCTGTGGCAGTATTTATAAACTCTTCGGCAATTTCTAAGTGTTAATGCATTACCAGGCTGGGAATGGAGAGCTTCATGAAGAACAGATTGAATTTCCTCTTCCAACTCTACGTCAGCAGTCTTGTGCTCTAAAAGGATTACAAATTGCAGTGAAGGTAAGTGCAAAAGGCAAAACCTAAACATTAACTCAAAGCTTGCAGCTTTTAGTAGGCTCCATAATGTTCTTAATCCCTTTCACAAAGTTCCCTAGAGACTGACCTGGTGAACCTCTGCAACTCACACAATTAGAAAAACAATTTTGTCTTGCATACTCTCCAGTATAGAAAGTATTACAACAATCACATCAGATTCATCCATCTGAAGATGAATTGGAAGAAATTATCTACACTGCATTTTTTGCACATGTATTTTTTCCGGGGTAGTAACAACTTCAGGTAACTATTCAAACCAAGAACTTGCTTCTAAGGAATTAATTTACTAACACTTTCATCTATTATGTTCCTAGAATTTAGGCAGCAGCACTAGCAAGTCACATTTGACAACAAAATGTGAGTTGCAGAAGTAGGGTCTTATCGACTTAATAAACAGGGAAAATAGATATTAACATTACAATATCAATTCCGCTACAAATTGCCAGGAGAAATCACAAACTGGTTTCATGGACAAGTGATTGGCATCTAACACATAAGCCCAGGAATTTGTATGAAGTGTTGTCTTCATATGAATGTCCTGAAATTAACATTGAGAAACCCTACAATTTGACATTTGACAAAAAAAAGCTCTAAACCAGATAACAGCTGCATTTTCAAATAAAGATCCAAAATGGTACCAGTTACAAAAAACGATCCCACAAAAACAGAAAACACACACACACACAAAAAACACCAAACAAACCAAAAAAAACCCCAAAAAAACAAACAAAAAAACCCCACAACCAGGAAACCATAACCTCATTCGATATATTTTATAAATTATATCCCAAGAAAAGTAATGAAAGTCTTTTAAAACAAAACCTATATTCCATAGATTCCACTGGCCATATGCTCTGTATTTGTAGGTTTATGTATTAGACTCACTTAAACATCACACAGGGTAAGCCTCTTCAATAAACAGGAAAAAACATGTACTCTCTGAATAACACTAATGCAAATCACATACGTGAAATGTGACGTGTAAAACATTTTTTCTTGAATCCCTCTTAATTCTAATACATTCTACTAATAGTATAGGGCTTTAAAAATATTTAATTTTTTTTTAACAGTAGGAGCTCCATTTATTGTATTTATTATATACTAGTGGTTTTAGCAGTAAAGTGAGTACTTTATTATCTTATTAAGTTGATTGTTGAGGGGGTTTTATTTGGTTGCTTTAAGGTGAAGAATCTGCTGTTATTCTGGTTGGATATACAGTTGGAAATGTATCTTTAAACCACAACCGTACATCATCAGAAAGTTATTCTGATGTGATACTGCTACAATGGTAACCATGAAATTTTACACTTTTCATGGTCAGTGATTTATACAAAGTTATAAATAGTGATTCCTATTAAATAAACTTTAGCAGATAAGCAAAACAAAATCTATAAAAGGGTTTGCATGTTAATGACACAGAATTATAATTCAAAAGAAGCATCATGTCTTTTGTTTCGCCTATGATTCATGAAAGGTCTTACCTGATTCGACATAGGACTTTTCAGCAGGCTGGACAGTCTCCTCAGATTCTGGTGATGCTGGCTGTGCTGGGACAGATCTTTCTTTAAGGCCTGCATTTTTCAGTTATAAAGTTAACTTTATGCCCTTTTTGAACTGATTCAGCTATAAACTAAGAAAGTTCTTTCAACTAAATTAACTGATGTTACACTCTCCAAAAATGCATTCAAACAATCAGTTATAGGGCTGTCATAATATACACAGTGATATATACAAAGACTAGAGTATTCAGATAGTAAAAGATGTCTGGAAGACAAACATACAATGAGGAGGATAAAAGGTACAGAAATTTAAGCACTTGCCTTTATTTCAAAGTAACTGAACAAATGACTATGGTATTCTCAACATCTATTCAGTATCCAGTAAAAAAACAGGCAGCAAATTTTTCTCTCTGTTTCCAATTTGGGCAAAAAGTGCTTCATATGATCAATTTTATAGGTTCTATGAAGAACTAATTTGAACTTTATGAAAAGCTGCACAGAATGAGAAGAGGTATTTTAAATTCATATGTTACATCTTAGAAGACCTGATTAAGATTAGTTTGTTTTGACAACTAAATGAGTGTAGAAAAAGTATGACTGATGGAATTTTACCACTAAGATCCTGACTATCTATACCACAGAGTCTTTCTAGATCAAAACACAATGAAAATAGAGCAATCAATAAATGCAGTGATCAACAGCATCATCATGGCAGGAGATAAAGATACAGCTGTGATAGATCATGTCACATCTTAAGACACCATATGCTCAAGAATGTGTTGGTATTAGACTAATTCTCCTCTCAACTCTCCTTTAGGAAGGTTCAAGCAAGACTAATACAGGAAGTTCAGACTGGGTATAAGAAAAAAATTACACATCCACACTCTCCCACCACAAGGGCAGTGAAATCAGTGGAAAAGACTGCACAGAGAGGTTGTGCATAAACCTTGGAGGTTTCAAAGACCACACTGGATAACGGCCAGAGCAACCTGGTCATTCCTCTGAAATGACTCTGTTTTGAGCAGGATGTTGGAATAAGGATATCCTGAAGTCCCTTCCAAACTGCATTCACCTATAATCCTACATCCAAGGTCAATTAAGAAAAGACTCCCTTCTCAACACACATACACACACTGCCCAAAGCAAACTCGTTTTTCAACAGCTGTATACACAGAAATCAATAGAAAAGATAGTATGTAAGAAAGCAGAGGCTAAACTATGATAAATACTCCTGTAGTACTAGCAGTCTTGTAAAAGCAACTGTTAAGTGGAATAAATATTATATTTAAAGTAAGTACAATTTAAAAAAAATAATTATTACCACATTTCTATTGGAGTCAAACATATCTCAATACAAATTGGACTAGTGTGTCTCAAACCAAATTTGTTGTAGACTAGAGAGATGTTACTATTTTATGCATTGTGAGAAAAACGTGTTTATTTCAAGTTACAGGATAACAGAATTAAGTCTATCTTTTTATATTATTTAAATTTAAACTACTTAAAGGTAAGTAGTTAGGCTGTATCCAAAAGTACTGTAACTAAGAGTCCACCACTTTGGATTCAAAAGCTAGAAGAAAAATGCCAAATTTACACTTGGTTTTTGGTCAATTTTCTTCTGTCATTAAAAAACCATCCACCTAGAATATTAAAAAAATATTATTAAGACATTCATCTTTTGCTGCAGGAATATTAATGGCTACAAGAGTAAGAAGTTACATCCTTCTACAATCATCTTTGGATGAAGACAAAACCAGTCAGTCATATTAGCCACTCTCACACTTCAGAATCCATAAGCATGGGAACAGCCACCTTGCTTTCACAAACACAGCTCAGTTCCCTTACACATACACTGCTTCAAGTAAGTATTCATATCCTCAATAACCCACATGTCCAGTTCCAGACAACCACTTACTCTGCTCCATGAACAATAAATGAATTCAAAGCATTTCAAAAGACAGCCAATACTCCACACCCAACAAGCACTATGGGTATTTAACAGGAAAGAAGGAACTAGCAAGAGTGTGTTTGTTTCACTCACACATTTCTCAACTTGACCTTCAAGCTTTTTATACACATCTATTGTATTTATCACTGATTTCTATTCAATCCTGTCAAGTATGGAATATATTACATCATTTGCTTTTTGTAAGATATTATTTTCTCTCTTCTGTTTATTAAAATTATGTTGCACTTAGCTTTTACTTGTCTGGTGCATTTTTTGAGCTTATGTGGTAACTTGCTGCATTAAGTTTAATACAGTAATATTTCATAGAGATATACAACAACACAACAGATCTCTGGGGCAAAAATACTTTATTTTGTGGCTATCTATATAGCCTTGAGTGCTGGTCAAATAAAATTTTCTTTGGAAAGAAAAAAATAAAACAACCCAACTTTTTCAGAACCAGACAAACTTTGGGTCATAGATACAGTATGTTAATCAGAACAGCAATTAATTTCAAATTTCACTCCCACACAGTTACAAGTCCTGTCACATTATGGGAGAAAATAAAAAGTCATGTGCACTATACCACTGTGCCACCATCCTTGAGAAGTGTGATTTGAATGCTCCTCTGGTCAAATACACATTTCAACACTTACCAGAGCAAAGCCATCACCAAAACCTAACAGAGAATGTTCATTATGCAAGTGCATTTATTAGATCTTCATTCTCTCATATTTTTTGCTAAGCACTATAATGTTCACAATGCACATCTCTTCCCTCCCTCTTCATGCATTTATAAATATTTAGAAAATACCTAAGCATATCATCTCTGTTAATTATCACAGTCAGAATCTTAAGCTACTGTACTGTTTTCTACAGCTTTAATTAGAACTATTTTTCATGACTATTTGAACAACATTTCATTTTCTCTAAAAAAAAAAAAAAAAACCAAACCAAATCATCTTTAACCTTATTATCACATCTTATAACTCTAGGGATCAGAGGATGTTGCAGACATATGTATGGAACAGCTGAGATAAGTGTATTGCTAACTGTTATACACAAAATTTTAGCAAAACCAAAAACAGAATTAACCTTCAGGACTTCAATATTACATTACCATCCACATGCATATATATATATATATATACTCATTCTCAATTTCACTCCTTAGTTTTGCTTTCTTGAAACTAATGCTGCGGTATATCAAGAATAAATCTTCCATTACAAATTTTGTTCTGAATCCTGTGTAATTATATTGTGCAATTGCTTGCAATATACTTGCTTTCAAATTTATTTAGAAAATATTTATTTCTAAATAAACTTGAAACCAACCATAGATTCAACAATATTCTGAAATCTCTTTAATATCTCTGCAGAAATGTTGTGCAACTTTATTTATTCTAATGAGACTGCTAGATAAATCCTTCCTTGATGCTAAAAATACAGAAGCTGTAAGAGTAAACTAACACAAGAGCTTGCTTATAGAAACATCATGAACTTGAAAAGTGTTGAAGAAAATAATAGTTGCAAAAATACATAAGCTGTTCTCTAAACAAATTCAACCAGAATAGAGTAGCAGTAGCATATCACATTTTAAATGTAACTGGAATACAACAATACTTATCAATTTTCAGCAGTATTCATTACCAAAAGGGTGGCAAACTTAGGAAAAAATCAGGACACAGTTAAATAAAAAGTGATAATGAATCAAGTTTTCCAACCCAAAGATAGCTAAATAAAATAATTAAATAAATAGGGAATGGAAGAAGGGCAGAAACATTGTCATGGGATCAACAGACAAAAACCTTGGAACATTTTGCTGAGTACACCCTGGGGTCTCATGAACAAGTGCAACACTCAAGTTGGTTTGACTATTTGTGTATAAAATAGTTTTCCCAGGAAAAAAGTAGTTCCCTCAGGGAAAAAGTTTGGCAGAGAATAAGTTACATTTATTTGCTTAGTTCCTATGACACTAGAGTCCATTAATGCTCCTCTTGGTTGTTTCTGTGAAATAGAAATATTTTATGTGTGAGTTTCCACTACATGTGTCCAGATAAGCCTGTTAATATTGCTTTTGAACTTGCATTTCATATAGAACACTAGACTTTCATCTCCACATTAAGCAAATACAAGTAAACAAGGAAGGAAAAAAAAACCCACAACCAAAAAAATCTAAACCCATATTTAGAGTAGGCTTGAAGTAACTGGCATCAATCTGAATGTTTTCAACCCACACCGGTAGCCAGGCACATTAACATATGTACATACTTGAGTTTCACAGCAGATGTTTCTGCTTTGTGTTTATAATACCAGTATACACTGAACAGTTTTAAAAAAATATTATATATAGCCTTTGTTCACACTTATTTCCAGAAAACATTATTTTCTTATTGCCATATTTACCACATCCATATAAATATGCTGAATTTTTCATTCTTGAGGTCTGTTCCTCATTAGCAGAAGAGGAACTCTGTTTATTTCTTTTCTTTCTTGTCTTCCTTGGATTGGTTTTTAACTATCTTTTTTGTTTCTTTGTCTTTTCCCACCTGAACAGTGCCATCCTTTTCACTGCTTGACTTTTTTGTAGTCTCCTTGGGTTTTACACTTTTGTCTAGGCCTTTTTCCTTTCCTCTGTCTCTTTTAGCCTTGTCAGAATCTTTCTTTAATTTATTCATATCAGCAGCTTTCTTGTCCTTTCGATCAGTAGCATCTTTTCCTTTCCTGGTTTTCTTTCTTTCTTCTTCATTTTCCTCCTTCTTGGATTCCTGCTTCTCCCTTAATTTCTTGAGTGATTCTTTAATAGCTTCTTTTACTTTTTATTTTTTCATTTAAAAAAGAGGAAACGTTCAATAAGAGAACCATTCTTAGGCCACAAAACATCTTATGAACAACCAAGTAAAAGCTTTGATCAAATTATTATTTAATGTTTGTTAGATATAAACTTGTATAATTAACTTCTAAGCTTTAAGCAATTTAAACAAATTAGTTTTGACTTTTAGCAACATCTCACACCATGCAGCCAGCAAATAACCTTGGCTCGTACTGCAGCTGCATCCAAATGAAGCCCTAATCTAGAGAAAACCATGCCTCTATTATCTTACTGCTAACTTCTGCACAATGTTAAAACCACTTTTGCCTGTGAGCATGAAAATCACAATAAATTTTGAACCTTTGACAACAGCATAACAGTTGCAGAAGTCAGAGTTAAAGCATTATAACACAAAGCTATAATAAAATGTTTTACTGATACTACTGCCTCATATTAAGCAAAGACTTAAAAAAGATAACGGAAGTATGTATTGAGAAGTACAAGTGAGAAGAAACAGCAATGTCCCGATGAATTAAATCAAGTCCAAAAAAGTTAACTGGGTTTGACTACACTCAGTGAAATCAAAGCAATAATTGTAAATTGGTTCTTACAACTTTGCTTTTCAGTTATCAGTAACATTTTTTTCTTTGTTTTACTTTTGGAGTTGTGTCTCTTGTGCTTCTTTTCTCTATTTCAATTCATATTTGGCTGTGACAATGTATCCAGATAATATGTCATAAGAACAGTCAGAATAGAATCCTTGAAATTTATGTTCAATATGTTTAATGTTCAATATTTACTTCCATTTTGCCACAGTTTTGGAATATTTGTCAGTACCAGCAGAATTCTCCAGAATAAGGAATTCTTAAGTCAATAAAATTTAAAGGTTTTTCCATTAAATCTGTATGCAATATTAGCATTTAATTTTAAAATTAATACTACCTCACTATTAAGAATGTGATAATGACTTTTACATATAAACAGCTCTATTTTTATTCAGACTTTTGAGAGAAACTGCAGTCTGTTGAGGCAAAAAAGCAGGTTTGCCTCTAGGTGCTGTGTAACGTTTCTGTGGAGTGAACAATTCAATTACATAGCTCAGTCTAAAAGGAATGACATCACATTTCCTTCCAAATGGCTTTTAACATAAAACATTTGAAATACGACATGCCATTTCTTTATTCTCATATCAAACATGGAAAATAATCCAAAACTCAGGAAAGAATTGCTAAGTGACATTTATTACATTCTCGGAAACACACGGTTTGCAACCAAGTTATACCAAGCACAATGTGGAACAGATCCTAAAAATTTCAACTTGATGCAAGAAAAGTCACATTGAAATGAGCAGAGAGCTTTCCTTAGCAAATACACTTTTTTTCTCATGACGGTTTGTATGGTAAACAGCATGCATTTTTCACATACTGCTGGAAAAAAACCACCTTTAAATCGATGTGTCTTTAATGCAACATAAAGACTTGTAATATACATAGCCCCATGCTGCCTGGAGATAACTGAGCAGGTATAAAAAGCTAAGCACCTGAATAATATCTGGTACTTTCGTGTTTGCTGAGGCTAATTAGCTTTTTTTGTCTTTAACGCACTTAGACCATATGGCCTGTTCATATAGCAATGTAATTATAAATAAATATATGGCATAAATTGGTTGCAAGCTATCCTACGTTAAGCTTTTAGAAAATTTTGCAATCCATCCTGCAAATAATATTAAAGGGGAAGTTACTGAACTTTGCCTTCATTTCTCCTCCCACAAGAAAAAAAAATAGATGAAACTATCAAAGTACAGCCTTAGAAGAATTAAGGCATTTGAGTCCAATCACAATATAGTAATAGTATCATGAATTCATGGAAGACAACTAAAAGAGGATTTCACACAGAGCAAAACCTTACTTAAAAACATGCAGAATATCAAATTATCATAAACTCCTTACAATCCAAACAAGACATCTGTTGTAAAAAAATCCACACAAACTAAATATAATCTCTAGTTAGCAAAGCACTTGCATTGCCACTAAATTACAATCAGTAGCAAAAAAAAATATCAAAAAATTGCAAAAACAATAGTTTGCTGCCCCATTAGACAATATTTAGCCAACATAGCTGGTATTAGTAACCATTATTATAACCCAGACCTGGTATTTGTAATGCGCATGCACATTCATCATTATCTGCATAAAGTTCTGCAATAAAAAGAGCATTAAAAATACCTTTGGGTTTACTTTTTTTCTTGGCTACCCCTCCAGGCTCCTCACCTAATTTGTTGCAAAATTGAAATAGGTTATGAACATATTTGTGATGTTTAACAAACTTGACATGAAATTTCCCAAGCTGCTATGTTATGTAAAAAGTTCACTTTACATAGCATACTACAATGCTATGGAAAAAAAACCAAAATATTAACTGATTAAGAATAAAGCAAGTTCAGTTGCAGGACCATCACAAGTACTGATATGAAAGACTAACTAATCAAAGAAAAGTACCACATTACCAGATGCATGCTACTTGTGAAGCTTCTTGACTTGGAGATAGCTCAGTTCTCTCCAGACAAGTGCTGCCATGTAATTATGACCAACACCCCTCTGATTTCTCTGCAAAGTACTTGTCAGATCCCTCTCAAACACACTAATTTATGCTTCTATAAAATTTTATAAATATTTTATAAACATATTAACTCAAAAGGTCTTCAAGTGCATAGGTATTGTAGAGTATATAAATTGATTGTTTTCTTACAATAAATTACAACATATATTTCTTTATCCAGTGGAAAATAAATGTTTTGGCAAAGGTATTGCTCAGATCCAAAATGCAGTTGCCATTTCATTTCAGTTAAAATACTTACTGCATTACTTCAGACTACTTAAGACTGTTAAGATTTTTATTTTAAAAAATAAACCTGATTCTCCAAAATCAGGTGCTGTCTTCTTTTCCCATTGTAGCTAACAAACTGAGGGCATTCAGCATCTTGATTGTGCTTTATACCTAGTACCACAAGAGGCATAAGGCAAAAGCCTTTCCAAAAATATAAATAACAATTAGCTTCATCTTTTTTAAACCATTAAAAGAGACTGGATTATCACTATCATGATGCTGTGGATTAAGACTTAAACCCCACAAACACAGCAATTTTAACCATAAAAATCATGTAGGTTGCTACCTAAAAGCCAACTAGAAAGTAAAGAAAAGCTGAAAAAATACAGTAACTATTTATTTTTAAACTCATACATAATCTTATTAAACGAGAAGAGATATTCCCACATCTCAACATTAGGCTTCTCATTCAGACATACAAAACACCTACACTGAACATCTGCACCTTGAGTTTAGGTTTCCAGAAAACAGTATCTACCTAAATTGTGTCATTATATATCAACACTTATTCTGAAAAACAAACAGTATTCCAATAGCCTATACTAAATAAGTAAAATCATAAATTTAAAGAATGTAGTCATTGTAGTCACTTTGCATCTAATTTCTATACCACACATTTTCAAAATATCAAGCATTGACATTATGGCCAAAATTGTTTTAAAAAGGGTCAGTCAAGTAAAAATATAATTTATAAATTAATTTCCTTACAAACTCATACCTGGGATATGAGTCTTTTCAAGCTCTTCCCTCATAGATTTACCACCATTGCTGAAGTCCAGCGCTCTAACTTGACTAAAATCATTATTCAGTCTTACTATTTCTAAGCAGAGCGTGGAAGAATAAGTTAACAATTTTTTCATATAAAAGGAAAAATAGACTCTAACTTCCTTTTATTACAACATCAATGAAAATATAAACAATAAAAGATACTCAGCAAAGTTGCAAAGCTGTATGTAAATTTCCAGCTCCTCCCCTCTTTTCATATTAAAATTAAACATTACTGGATATTTTAAGACACTCTTAAAAGCATGTGTTGACAAGGAAAACTGCAAAATTTTACAAGGATCAGTATACACAAAAACTATTATACAAATATTTCAAATTATTTTTAAATAACCACATATGCACTATGTTGAAAGATTACAAAATACCTTGTTCACTGATTACTGTTATTTCATTTGTTAAATATTCAGACAACCAGTACTTTTGTTTCAATCTGCTTTTATGCAATGAATAGCACTAAGGTTCTCAGCAAATTACCAATTAATGACATAATTACATAAATCATGTAAATTCTAACATATTCTTAATAGACCTGTTTACAAGGAAAGTATGTAAAATAATATATTGTAAAATGTTAGTATTATGCAATAATCTCAAGACAGAAATCCTGCTGCGTCCTGATTTCCACCTGGTCATGATCCCTACAAGGGGAAATCCCTACAGAGGAAAATCTCATTTGTCAGCCCCAATTAGCCTGAAGCAAGATGGGTGCAAAACACCTGATTTTCCAATACAGCAATGCCCGGAGCATGTGACAAAATCTGGCACCTAAGGGAATTCATGGCAAAGATTTAGGCTCTTACAGCTTGGGAGCACACAAACCAGTGTCCAGAATTTTATAAATCATGTAGTTGAACTTGTAGACTCTTGTTCTAAGGTCCAATTCAAGTGGCTTCACACTTGTTTTGAGCTAGTTTTAAAATTCCTTCTTTTTTCCACTCAATCCCACATTACAAATGTCCAATGCTGGCAATACAAGAAGAAAATATACAATTTATAACATCAAATGTGGGTGTAATGAAATGTCAGAAATGGCTACTATTGGAGTCAGTTAATTAAAAAGTTGAGTTCAAAATTAGCATAGGTGGATAGGTTTACAATATTTTCTAAATAACTGCTTTAAACGGTCATTCTAAAAATTAAATACTGTCAAAGTGGTTATTTTCACATAATGCTTAAAGGTAGTCAACTTGCTATCTTAACTGGTTCTTTGAAGCTTAGGAGTATTACAAACCATTCTTATTCTGCAACAAAGTCCAGCCATTTCCTCTATTTTTCCCCATAAAAACCTTCAAGAGCATTCTCCACAAACAACCCTCAAGAGAGAGCACAGATTTAGAACTTAAGCATCAAAGAAAAACATATAAATACTATTTTTATTCAGAAATATAAGCATTGCAAAACAAAAATAGGTAAAAAGCACTGGTTTTGAGCAGTTTCCTAGATGTTGACAGGTAATATTCTCATATTTAACAATATACTGAGCAACCTGATACGCAAATACTATTTTATTCACTTAATAATCCTGACAACTTTAACAGCCTTGCTAGACAAAAGGCTTTGCCATGTGAAAAAATTCCTGTAAGTCAATTTCTCCACTGCATCTACCTGCATAAACACTTCTAACCTGCAGCACCATGAAACAAATGTAAGCTAATTAAGGTGGCTTATCCACTTGGATGTGAAAAAGGGAGAGGATACTTTGCATTTACCATACAAAGCACATGGGCCAGGTTAGCACTAAACAGCCAACAGGCAGCACTTGCTACCCTTCTGCACATTGTTCAAAGCCTGGATAACAGAATATTTATTTAGTGTCAAGTTTTAAACACTAGGGCTTTGTGTTCTTTCCTTAATTTACGATGTTCCATCCTTAACTACACAGAAAATTAGCAAATGATGTTAAAAATGCAATACTGAAAAAGGAAACACAAATCTGTAAGCCAAAATCATTATTAACATTTTTTCTTTCCTTTTTATTTCCCTTCTCCAGAAGAACTGCAAGTCAGAAAAATTTATGATTGTTTGCATAGCCTCCCACACATAATTATTACTATGATTGTGCATTTATAATACGTTATAGTAGATATACAAGGTCATCTGCTAAACAAAATTAGTTTGCTGATAGAAAGCCAGCACCCACTTACCTTAAACTGAGCTCAGCACTTGTGTTACCACAGCCTGTAACTCTCCCAAGAGCAAGAGTTTTAATTCATACAACTAGCATAAAAAACCCCCAAACAACAAAACACCAAGCTTCAGTACATTCTCCATACATTGCTGTAGTATCTCTTGCTTATTTAACTGCCTAATGTCAGAAGAAAAATCCAGATCGGATACACATGGTAGAAAGCATTTGTGTTTCCTGAAGTCACAGATGCTTATGCTGCATTCTATACAAGCAGATACAAGAAACCAACAAGGAAATCTTGCCTTTATTAGCCTCATCTTGAGACATACATCCTAACTGACCACGAGAAAGACAGTATTTAATGTATTTCATGCTGCTGTCACATCATTATGATACCTGCTTATCTGATGGTAACCGAACAGGGAATACAGCAACACATCTGCCCAAAATGACTGATCTGTACACAACAGCTTTCCCCAGCTCTCAAATTACATTGCAATACAGGTGGGTTTTACCTCTCCCATCTGACCATTAAATGAAATTTAAATCTTTCTAATGCTTCAATACGTTCTTCTTCTATACTGCCATCTAAATGCAACCTATACCAGTAACTGTTAGGAAAATTTGATTTCTTCTATAGCCAATCAATTGAGACTAACTAATAATGAATTTTTTTTAAAAGGGGCAGGGGTGAAATACTGGCAAGAAAACTTTTTGCAATAAGAATTTCAACAGGTATGCAAGCAATGTACTCTTTATTCTCTTCAATTCAAAGTTATTCTATACATTATAAGCATTGTGATTTCTCTTTGCCATATAAAACACTCTCCTACTTTCAAATTAAATACTGCTGAAGGTGGTCACAGAAATCTGGGGTTCAAAGCTTCCAAAAGTTTTCAGCCATTTCAGATTTATGGGTATTAAGGGTTTTTTCCCCTATAAATATATTTTCATTAGTATCACAAGAAAGCAAGCAAAAGCTTTGCTACAAAGGTCAATGCAGTATTTTGTTTGAAGATTGGCAATTAAAATATCAGACATTTACCAACAAACGACAAAGTAAAACATCCCACATATTTCTAAAAATGCTGGACAAACTGGAAGACTACAATTGTAGTCACAGACACTTAATTCTGCAGCTCTGTAAAATTTAATATAAATTAACTGTAAGGAATATGAAGGCATCTAATGAAAACTGCACGTCCAATTTAATATAAAATCAGTAAATATTTTCCATATAAAAAACATTGATTGCTACTAATTTTCTCCTATTTTAAATTCTCACACCAGAAACTGCATGAGAAAGCAGCAACCTTGCCTTCTAAAATAATCATTCTAAAATAATAGAAGTCAAAGCTCCTGTGGCTTTCAACCCATATTTTTAAAATACTTTAAAAACAATATACTGACTGTATTTGTATAGTCACAAACAAGCAAACTAAAAATTTAGTTTTCAGGTTCCTGAACTAATTTCAAACAATTTGTGTGGACTCACAAGAAAATTGGGATACTGTTCAGTTTTCTTTGCTTATTTACACGTCATACTCAGCCTAATGTGTTTTGCTGTTAAATGCTTTTTTTTAGAACAGATGAACAAACAAACAAACCAACCTGCCATGCTGATATAACTGAAGGTTCAACTAAATCTTATTACCACCCATACTAGCCAAGTTCTGCTTGCAATCACAACCATTAATAGAATACATGAAAACCAAACTCCTCTAACCCAAACTTTCGGAGAGTTTTGAGAGCTCCACTCACCACTGGTGAGTGTTAACAGGAACAACCCCTGGCAAGAGTGAGCACTTCCAAAAACAAGACTATATTCCAGAAACAAGGTACCCTACGCAAAGTTATTTACTTACCCTAGGTCTTTGCACCCACCCCTAACCCCTTCTTCTCTTCTGACAAATTCTTCATTCCCACTCGAATTGTTTTTGAGCAGATGTCTACACACAATAAAACCAACAAGGAAGTTGCATGATATCAAATTAGAACTCTGTTGGCTGGAATTTCATCTCTGTAGCCCACATTAAACTAATTCACTGTTTATTGATCTCCTATCTCAGTGCCTGTAGCTTTCTTGTGATTCAAGCAATCCACCTTGATTTCCCTTGAAAATTTTCCAGTTTATCAATTCATATTTTAACTACTTTGTATAAACTTCATTATATAGAATTCCTATAGCAGATGTTTCCCTTCTCTTTTTGGCTATCTAGCTCCATTACTGAAGCATCTACAATAGAATTCAATGTTCCATAACAAATTTTTAATTCACACTGAGACGTGCTATTATCCAAAAACAGTGATGAAATTCTTATTTCTAATTCAAATCTGTTTCTAAAATTAAGATCAAAAACTTCCCAAACAAAATAAAACAACCCAAGCTTGCTTATTTCCTACATCTCAGACATTGCAAGTTTTTTGCACTTGCTAACAAACTGCTCAGTAACATGCCAGATATCTGCTAGCATTTATTTTTATAATGTTTGGGCATTTATTTATTTTCTTTGCCTTACACTTTATATATCTTTTTTTTTAATAACCATTACATTTATATGTGGTTAACTTTCTTATATCTTAATCCCCAAATATTTGGAAGAAAAGGTGACCAATGCTCTCATCATAAACCCTGAGCAGTGGTATTAGCCTATCACAACACTTCACTTACTTAACACTAACACATTTTTATTACTTTTAAAAGATTATACAGTACCCTGAACTGGATGATGTAGAGGAAGTTTTTTTGAAACAGGCATGTCAAATTGTTTAAAATTGTCATGCCAAAGTAAGTGAAAATTTATTTATTTTTAAAAGAAGTTAAAATTTCAGCCTGCAACTACTAGTGTTAAAACTTGAGTATCAACTTCATATAGGAAACCAATACAAACTTAAGCAAAGCAGGCATTACAAAAAACAACTTGATATAATTTTAATAGTGATTTGTTTGAGTACATTATTCATGTTTTAAAAGGACAGCTCAATTTCAGCTTGATACCTGAAAAAAACTGCAGGACACAATTATAAACTGCCTTTTCTATACCAGTAACTTCATGATAGCAGACAGAATTCACATACATGGAAAGTATTTTTGGAACAACTGTCATAAAACAGTGTCACAAGAAAACAATTTGAATTTGCAAAACTATATTAAATATTTCAATTTCTCAAGAAATAGAAGACATTAAATTCTAATTTCCAATTAGTCTTTAATATATTCAGTATTACATTAGAAATACATAATCACAGCTTCCCACTTCCATAGAAGGCCCACCTTAAAAACTAAAAAAATTTAGAACAGCCCTTGTGATATGATTGTCATATTAAAGAAATGACTGAAGACTTAGTTTGAAAACAGACAAATCAGTGGGAATAAACCATATGACAGTAGCTTCTGAATACAACAGATGTTAGCTAACTTAAAAATAAATGTTTCTGTAGAATTTTTAAGCACTTATAAATTAAGTGCTTTTCTTTGAACAAGTAAAAAGAATCTATCTGAGAAATCAGTGAATCACAAAATAAGTTATTTATTAAAATTATATTTCACAAGAGAATTATCATTGTCATGTCTATATTAAGGATTAACATATAAATATGTATTTACAAAATGCAGTCATGCTAGAACACTTTATAATCAAGGCTGTTACAAAATGCTTCAGTTAATGTTTGCTAGAAAGACAAATGTTATACTGTTAACAGTAGAGATTATTACACTTAAGCTTTGTAAGTTTTGTGCATAAAATGCACAAATTGAAGCACATACAGAAACCAACTACACAACCACAGATACATGTTTTCTTCTACATATTTACACACCTGCAAAATACTTGCCATCCTGTCACAAAAATGGAAAAATTATTGAATGGCTTTCAACTACTGAAACAGCATTGCATGCCTAACTCTAGTTCAATCTTTATAGTGTCCATTTGGGAAGTTTCCCTCAATGCCATAAATTCTTGTTATATTAATACTGATGATTTCATGGACATTTTCGAAAGCCAATCAGATTAGTCTCTCAGTCACTGGTTCTGTAAATCCAAAATAACACAAGTCTTTTTTCCCTGAACCCCTTCATTCTGTGACGTGCCATCAACATCATCTGCAGATTCGCTCTCTTCTTCTTCTAGTATTTCAAAAGGAGTCAATACATCATAGAGAAATGAGAGAAAGCCATAAAACCAATCAGAGCTTTCCTCTGCTAAAATATTAAGGACTTCCTCAAGGGAATCAATATTTTCATTACTGCCATCTTTGGTCAGGCCTATACAAGAATAGAGGAAAGAGAGAGAGAGAGGGAAGGGGAAAAAAGAGACAGCAGTTAGGTGGAAAGAGGAAACTGTAAAAGGAGGATCTGTGAAAGACATCTCTTGTCACAGACAGAAGTCTTTACAGGAATGCTAACTAGGAAATAGAAGGATGTTAAGAAAGTTGAATCTTTCCAATACAGACTATAATTTGGGCAATAAACATGCAAAACATTAGGCCACAATCTTACTTAAAAAAAAAAAAAAAAAAAAAAAAAAAAAAAAAAGCAGTAGCTTTGCTTTCCCTTGTTCCTAGTCCTAAGACTAAACCACTTATATTCAGGTTTTTTACCACATCATTCACCTTTAGACAACTTTTTATCAGTAATCTTCTACTACTTTAAAATCACTCAATTTGCCTTTTTTATTTTTTTAAACCATCATGTTCAAATTTGAGAGCTTGCAACTGATGGCTGAGAATAACATTTAAAAGCAAAGAGTATTTAAAAAAACCTGTCACAGACACACTGTTAAGGATAACATTCTATCATGCAGAATTTTGAATTTTGCTTAGAAGTGAGGATTCTAATTGCTGGGGGGAGGGTGTAGTTTTGCAGTTTGTTTGCTTGTTTGGGTTTTTTAACAAGTTTCTCAATCATTTTTTTCTATGATAGATATTCTACACAATATACTTGATCCTCGGGAATTATTTCCACACCTGAGGATATACAGAACACTAGATAAAAATGAATAGGTAGCCAATACAGGGTATAAGTTTTGTTATATAGAAAATCTAAAGCAGGGTAAAGAGCTAAAGTAGAGATGGCCGGAACAGGAAAGAGTTCATCACTGCTAAACTCCCTAATATTAAAAGTTACTACTTTATGTTACAAGACCCACTAATCTAACTGGCATTTGTAAAGTACAAATAATCCATGGCTAATGCTTTTTTCCCTCCTGTTTTTTGGGGAGATCTTGCTCGGGTTGTTTTTTTTTTTAATTAAAATCACTGTTTTACAGTTGTTACTACACAACTTTTCAAATTTTCCATTCTAGGAAAAGCACAACAGAATGACCCAGCAACAACAAACAATTACTGGTATGCTTTAAAGCTGCAGAGGGAGGAATTTCCCCCACTTCTAACCAGAACAAACCTCCATTTGTGTTGAAAGGACAAGCAGAAAAGTGAGCTAAAGGTGAAGACAGATTGTTGAAACATAAAATTAAGTGAACACATTGCACATGCAGATTACAAAGCAATATTAGATGCAGGTTAATGAAACATTCAAGATAGAGAAGTTCATGGCAGAGACATTTAACACATTTCAACATGTTTTTCTTACAGCACATAGTGAAAGTATCAATGATAATTCTGAGGAAACTTCCAAGTCCATGATATTCCACATCCTTGTACCTGGATGTCCAGAACCTCTACTTGAGTGACCAGCCATTCTCTTTAATTTTTCACTGGATAGCCCAAAGGTTTAAAAATGACAGATTGAATCCAGGAGGCAATCAAGGTATTATAAATATCCCTCTCCAACTTCTTCCATGGCTTAGTTCTATAAAAATTAAATTTTATAAACAACTTTATGCACAGTAGTCAGTCATTCTAATTTGTTTTCAAAATTTGGATCAAGCAAGATGCAAAGGCATACTAAAGTAAGGGTATTTACTGAAGAACAAAATCTCAATTTAAGAATGGACACTTGAATCCAAAAATCCTTAAAGTACAATCTAAGTTATAAATACAGAATTAATAATACTTGTGTCATTCTAGTCTGTCAGAATCTCATCTAAAAAAAACCCCAAACCCAAAACAAAACAACCCAACCAAAAAAACCAACAAAACCCCCCCCCAAAACAACACACTACTCCCAAATGACCTCAGGCTTTAGAAGTTATTTCTGTTCACGTGCATAATAATATAGATACCCCTGTTCTTGCACTAAGTCAAGAATAAGACCTTTGGGCAATTACCTTTATAAAATAGAGTCCAGCAGCATATTTTCTTTGAAAATACTAGGACACCAAAGGGAACCACAGGAACTGGAAGCATGTGTCTTCACCAAAAAAACACAGCAGACAAAAAAACCTAAACCCTTTCTTTACAATTCTTTGCAAAAATTATACAAGATTAAGATAATGGCCTTTGAATTGAACAAAAAAACCCAAGAACAAAACCAAAAAAACCCTCAGACAACACTTCAGCCTGAGTTAAAGAAAAAAACACAGTATTTCATATGTTTTATCTTTTTTTCTAAGAAAGAGTACAAAAAAACCCCCAACTAATTAATACTCTACTTTTCATTCTCATTCACCCCCATAATCAAGAAGAATTGCTTTTCAAAGTGAAAACTGATAAGCTCACAAAAGCATCGTAACAAGTGTCTGAAAACAGTGACAAAACCAGAGCTGCCCAAGCAGGCAGCCATACCCTACTAAAGCAGGGACTCACAGGATATAGCTATTTTATTTCAAGAGAAGTCTTAACATGACAATTTAAATCCAAATGAACAAAGGAGTCAAAATATTTATCTGTTCAAAAGTTAACACAAGTACTACGGCACAGGACTTCCCTACATGCATTTAACAAGACAAAGCCTTTCTTCCCCTGTAAACACCTCTTTTTATGAGAATGAGCACAAGCCAACCTTCAATACTTGAAAGTGCTACAGTAGAACATGAGAAAAATAGGGATGAGCATGAAACTTATCCTAAACAGCTGAACTGTGCAAAACCATTCTTTTAACACTTATTATGTCACTACAGATTTTTTGAATGCGCAATCTCAGCGTGACTGCCTGCAAACATATTTTTCTACTGTAGGTGAACCAGCGGAAAAGAATATTTTTTACTTGGATTCTACTGCTTATAACCCTTTGACTGCTGATAAACTAGGATGGGGTTTTTCCATTTTCTGCATAGCTGGATCACACTGAACTAAAAGCACAAGTACAATAAAGGGATTGTTTTCTGTAGCTGCACTTCTGTAACTATACTAACTACTGCAACCGTTTAAGTAGAATTTCTCAGGATATTGCTGCTTGTTAAAAGGGACTGAAGCACAAAAGAAACAGCTTGGCTCCAAAGTCTCTATTACAACAGACATTGCTACTCCTATACACGCCATGTTTTGGTAATACCACTAAAGCCACTGCTTCCCTGTACTGATCTAAAGCAAGGTCAGAGGTATAGCACTCCCCCTAAGAATAACACCCTTCAGAGGACAATCAAGAGTGAAGTGGACAAAAACTGGGAAGCAAAGTACTGCAAACAGCAGCCCCCAAAAGAGCAGAGTACAAAGCCTCTCCTCCCATTACCAGAAGGAATTCTGCAAACAGAACCTAACAAATATCTATGGAAAAGACAAAATCTGCAAGATAATGGCAGACTAGCTTCAACAAGTTTGCATTCCCACTACAGATAATTTGTTAATAAATGCTACAATACTCCATAAGTACTTGGGGTTAGTTGACTGGAGGGGTGCAGTTGGCTTGGGTTTTATGAGTTTTTTACTTCTCTTACATGGGGAGTGGGGGAAGAGGGGAAGAACAAACTTCTTGCACACCCTTTTCAAAATTATACAAATCCCTCAAGAGAACTTACTCATGAAACCTCCTTTGATTCCAACAAATAAAAAGAACAGATCCTATCATATCATCTACAAACAAGAAATAAAATAATAAATTCTAATTCTTTTATTTAGGTATGGCCAAGTAGTACAGAAAATTATTAAATTATCAACTACTAAACCATTATTTGAAATACAAAATAAACTCGTGCCAGTAGAAGCATTTCTCAAAATGTTAATTAAGTTAATTTAAACTTCCAAGATATTTACCATTAATATGAAATTCAATCTTGAAATTTGTAGTGAAAACTAAAGGTTACGGTAGTGGACAACATTAAACCACTGTGCATGTCAAAACTTCAATATACAATACTAGTGCTGTAATAGCTAAAGAACAGAAGAGAAAAAAGCATATGAATTCCCATCATTAAACATCAAAGTACAGTAATGCCTTTTGTATTGCAGAAACCACTTGCTGTTATGGCACTCCGACCCAGAGAAAAATCCCAGAGAGTAATAAGCCTTCAAACACAGCATATGTACTAACAAAATCCTCATAAATAAAAGGAGCTTTGCATTCAATATTCAGAAAGTTACCCTAATGCAGTTGAACATAGGCTTACTATACAGTTTCTGTTACTACAAAGACTTAATTCTGGAAGACAAATTCCTCAAGAAGGAATCCAATCTTCTAGTTTCTGCATCAACGAAATAATCTCAGTCTGCATTGCAGTGCTCATTTTTTATTTCATATTAAATTTTAACTGCAAACAAGCACAGTAACTTACACGGAAATTCAGTTAATAATATAACATGCTAGTTATTAGAAAAAATGTATTTTCTATATTAATAATTTTCTCAGTGTCACAAAACTTAGAATTTATCATTTCTGTCATGCTGTAAAAATTATTCTCAAATTTAAATGAGATTAAATCCTATTTCTAAGCAACTTTTCAAAAATAATAAAAATAAATTTTGATCTGTGACCTTTTAATGTCACATTTGAAGTATAAGGTTTAAATGTATGATAAGACAAGCTTATAATAGAAACACTTTCATGTACTGGCAGAACTCCCGGCTATATCAGGCTGCATAAAACAGAGACGTAACAAAGCAGCAGAATGTTTCTGGCTGTATATGACCATCAAGGAAGGGATATCCAGTTTCTGTACACTACAGAATAGACAGAGAAAGATTAGGATTATAACTATACCAAGTATTATCTTAGTCACCAATTATAATTAACACCCAATCTGTAGCTCTGAAGCCATTCAGAATGCTGGAGATTCTTTGGAGTGACTCTCACTCTGCAAACTGATTCAGTTGATTACATGGGTTTTCTATAAACTGTGAAGGGATTAAACAAATGAACACATATCCTCCCAAACTCTTGCTTATATCTCCAGATAAAAGTAGGAAAAAAAAATTACGATAAGCTGATTTTTATGGAGTATGAATTTGAAATAGCAAACCATAACATCCTAATGTACTGCTGATAACTGACCAGTTTGATACATTCCATTTTGTCCACTGCTCAAGCTATTAGTTACTATGCTGGGGGTTTTGTTGTTTTGTTCATTTTTTAATTTGAATTGTTTGTGTGCTCAGCATAGGTTCAAATTTGAGCAAACCAACTAAAGAAAAATAAACTTAAGTAAAATTTCTACCATCAGGTATGCAAGAAGTATCTATCCAATGCTTGACTGTGAAGCTGGAGAAGGCAGTGCTTTAAAAGATGTAAGTAAAGAACAGTATCATAAAGCATGTCTAGTGATTGACATTTCCCTTTGAAGATACACAGTGAGCAGAAAGACATTCTCATAAATTACAAGGAAGAGAAACCTCAACCAAATGTTTCAATGTCAGAGAAGAAAAATTCATGTCATGTACTGTTTCTAAAGGGCAAAGAAAATGAACAGACTTGTGGAGAATTCAGAATAGAGGAAAGACAGTACAAAAGTACACTACACAACTAGTCATCTAAGAAGTACAAAGGCACGTTTAAAGTGGACCTGGCTTAACATGTTAACAAAAACAGTGTTTTCACTCTTGAAGCACCCTAGGTCCTGCATCTGAGAAATTCGCTGATAATCACAACCATCTTTCAACATTCAATACAGCAGCATCAACCACCTAATTTCAAAATCATCCTGTAAGTAATTAAATGCTTTCCACTAACATTGCTATATTAGAAGAAAAAGAACAAAAAATGCTATGAGGTACACACCCAATCCTACAACTTGCATTAAGAAAAAAAACCCATCACAATGAAATCAATTTAAGTTTTCAAACTAGGAAAAATAAACAAACAAACAAACCAGAAATATTGTTTTGACTTAAAAAAAAAAAAAAAGCCAAACATGAACATGCCAACTAAATTATATAGATTGTTCCACCTGTATTTGTACTTGCCTAGCAATACTTTAGCATCTTCTACATCAAAATCTCCATCTCCATCAGCATCATATATCCCAAGCTTGCCTAGAAGTGCAAAGAGAGGAAGACAAGACAATTAGGGATCTGGCCATTTGTTTCCAGGACAGTTTTCAATGTGCAATGGTTGACCGCCAATGCTAGGTTGCTACCATATGTTTTTTAACAATTTAGCTGTAATCTTCTTAGCCACATTTTAAATTTCCTGGGAAATACTAGAAATATTTCAAGTTTCTTTCTGTATTTCCTGGACCTGAGACCAAATACAAGTTTGTCTTTTTCCTGCACATTTATTTTGCAGCCAGCAGATTTAAAACATGTCTGTAATTATGGACCTTACATGGACATGCTTTGCTCAGAATAAAATTTAAGTTCACAAGAAGCATTCAACATGTTTAAGAAAAAACAGTAAAACAAAAATTCATAAAAGAATCACCATTTGTTTTCTGATTACATTCTTCCTGCAATTCTAAATTCTTGGAGAAGAATTAGAATTAGAAGGTACATAGGTATATAATGTTCAGCGCCAAGTCAGTAGAAAGTAAACAGCCTACTTCCCAGACGAAGGAAAACCATTCATAAATTTTACCAACAATTGTATAACCTTCCATGCAGACAAAAAAAGTTGTCCATCCTTTCATATATTACTAATAAATCAGTTTTCTCACTTTTTGTTCTTGAAACTGCAGCTCTATCAGCCCTAGGTATATGCAAAAGGAGAGCTCCTAAAATATTAAAAAGTTTCTATTAAAAGGGAATTTTCAGCATAGAATTGTGGTATCCAGGATTTGAAGTGTCCTGGGACCACCAAACAAGTAGAGAGTTATCTAATTATAGGCTTGATAAAATTCAGACACAACTTGCAACAGGATCAAACCCTGCAGAGCTTGCAGAACTCTGTGTCCTTATAGTCTGACAGTTTACTACACTTGTCATTCTCTACATGGAGATAGAACTTTCTTGCTATCAAAATAAATGAAACATAGTTCTTAATATGGCACTTAGAAAATTAGAAAACAGTTTTGTGGAAGAAAAAATTCAGACTTGGGTCTAGAATAGACACACAAATATGTCCATCACCACTGTATGGAAGCAACCCATTAGAAAGGAGCCGTATCTGTTCAGGGATAAACACAGCAGACTGGTGTAAAAATTTAACTCTCTAGAAATAAGAATTATATTATCTTCAAAATCATGAAGAATGAGACATGAGAAATGACTGAGCTTCATGTCATTGCAGAAGAAGAGTAATTCTTAAAAAAAAATTAAAACCATAATAAAGTAAACCAACACTTTCAGCCAAGAGACTGTAAAAAGCAAGTCTATTTCTCTAATATCCTACCTTGTAGGACCTCTGACAAGTTATAACGGAAATCCTTTGCTTTGGCTGCATGCATGGTAAAAATACAAAAAACATTATTTGCATCACTAGACCCAATTAAGTTTCAAACCAGAAGCTTCTCTTAAAAAAATCAGTCCAGATCAAAAAAAAGCATGTACTAACAGATTTGTAAATTTTGTAAAGCCACCAGGTGCAAAAGTGCATGTTGAATCCTACAACATCAGGGACATCAGCTGTACCTATGGACATACATCTAGAAATTTGAGATATTAATTTGTTAAACCTTAAATATTATATTAACAGTACTGTCTTCAAATTGTCATATTGAGAGACAGTTATCACCGCTATAAGGTCAAAACTGAGGACAACTGAGGTCATTCAGCATCTCACTTGTGAGAGGATGACTGATCAGTTGTCCTGACCCTACATGCACCACAGTCCATCAGAAGAGAGCTAACATTAGCTGTCAGCTTTCAATCACTGCTGAGAATTTCTGAGAGCTTTAATTCAAACTGCATATTTAGCTGACCTCTCCAATGAACTACAGTATACCCCAGCCAGGGTCAACCCGCTACAACCTGTTACAAAGACATCCTACAGGATATTAATACCCTTTTTGAGAACCCCATTTTAACATCATAGTAGTGTTCAGCATTAAAACATACATTTTGAACTACACTGCCTATTCTTATCATGTAGGTCATTTGCAAATGCTGCAGTAGACAAATCATCTATCTAAAAATATAAAGTGACGTTCATTTAATGCATATCATAATATTACTAGAAAAATCTTAAGATTTAAAATTCTTACCTAGAACTTCTTCATAATCTACAAGTTCAAACCAGACAACTGCTACTGATGTCCAAACTCCCAGCAAAGCAATTACCATAAACCAGGTGAAAAATGAGCTTCCAGAGAGGCCTTCCTTCTTTCCATTCTTGCTTCCTCCATGCTTAGTCTCTGTTTAAAAAAAGACAGGAAAGAAAATGTATGTAAGAGTTAGAAAACTATTATTGAGGATACAATTATAAAACTTGTTGCTTATGACTACACAGAATACAAGACATTTGAGCAACAATTTTTTGGTGGGTTTTGTTGCTGTCGTGGAGTTTTTTGGTTGTTCTTTTTTTTAAATTTCACCACCTTCACTTGGTTTCCATTTCACTGTGAATTACCATGAGAAGCTTGATAATTATCCAAGCAAAAGCCTCATAACCAACCAAACACCAAAAGCCCCCATCTGATTTGTCTTACAACTTAGCTGGAAATTCTGCCTTGCTCTCCCCTTTGATGTGTATTTACACAGAGCTTCACATTTTTCAGATGCTTTGCATTTGTTCCCTGCGGTTCCCAGACTGCCACCAGAGGACACTGTGGCCAGCAGAAAAGCTTTGCAAGAGAAGCATTTCTCCTTAATCGAGTTTCAAAACCAGTCGAAACAGCTCACAGAACCAACATGAAAATTCAAATAGCCTAAGAAAACCCTAAAACCTGAACTATTTTAAGGGTAAGTCTTCAAATTCAGATACTTAACCAACTAAAATCATCTTCCCTGATGCTTAGAATTAAGCAGAGATTCACTCCATGCTAAATAACTCCAGAATTTCAGTCCTACGGAACATACCAGTAAAAGGATGACACAGAGACATAACACAAATCACTGTTTCACTTATAACTGCACATACAGAAAGTAAATATATATAAAAAATTACACGTAGTTGTAAACAAATGACTGCGAAAGACAGGCCTTGACCTAGCATATGTGTGGCAAGTTTCAAATGGGTATCCTCACTAGAGAAGGCATAAATTGCTTGGTCTGTTGTTTTAGGACTGTTTTAGTGAAAGAGGGAGATATATATGTATATACATATATACATATGAGTAAATAAATATGTACTGAAAAAGATGCCTGCCTGTGGCCTTCCTCCAAAGCTCAAGGTCTGCTCTTCTGTCCCCTGACATTACTGCTGCAAGGGTGGCACTTGGCTGCAGTTTCATGACCATTAACCTATTCCACTTCATTCCATTGTAAGAAGCAACTTTTGCTTGTTCAGCCACATGCAGGCCCAGTTATTCAAGCAAAATTATTTTTTACATGATTTAAAGACTGTTTCAAGAAACTTCGTCATGAATGTTGTGATAATATAAGGAGTTATCCTTATTATACTAATTGCAAGTAGTTTTTGATGTATTTATCACACTGATCATAGAAGAAGACCAAAAAAATACTCTCAAGCTAAATGTCAACACAATTGTTTTTTAGAATAAAATAGGGTAGCTCTGAACGATAAGTAATGAGAGATGGGCGACTGACTTATTTTTGTAACAGGAACTATATATAAGTACTTACTTACCCTGCTTGCCATCAGGTTTACAGCCATAATAAAATACTCTTTTATTACATTAATTGTGCTATATACTGAGTTCAGACCAATAAAGAAACCACTGACCCACATCAACTCTTACTCAGCTCAGCATTTTATTGAAGAAAAGAATTCTTTTATTAAGACTACTCCCTTCAAAGATCAAACACTAACTATTTAAGTTTCTTTTCTACATTAAACACAAATGCCCAATAATATTCAGGGAGAAACTGAGGCAACTCAGCCTCACATCAGGCACACATCATTTGCTACTGCACAGTCCTCTAACTACATATGTGCAGGGTCCATATACACAGCTCATTGTAGTATCTCTCTTGTGAGAAATGTATGGGTAGCCTGAAAATTGAGCGACAGACAAGCAGCGTCTGCATTCAGACATATGCCCAACCATATGAAAATTATTTACAGTACTATTGAGCTGGTAATGTTAATATTGAGAAATAAACAATTACAGTATGTAATATCAGGGCTTCACTACACCTGTGTACCAAGGCAGTTAATGAAAGCTTTGTATATATTTAAATGAAAGCCTTAGGTTAAAAACAATTTAAATTATTCCAGATTGCAACTTGGTTCTAGAGCAAACAGGAAAGAGGATCTTATTGCATTTCACACTCATTTGCCTGTTTTCTACCGTTTACTGCTAGTTGCCTCTGAGGAAAGAAGCTTTACTTATCAGAAGAACAGGAAAATGAAGGAAAAGACAACTTACTTAAGTAATCAAGGAGCACTATTCATACTTTTTTCAAGTATCAAAGACTGTTTCATGTGAATTCCTCAAAAATAGATTCTGCTATAAGAATGTAGTTCATAAAAATATATTTTTATGCTGTGGTTTTCTACCTTATAGCAAAATTATTTACAAAACTCTTGAACAACAACTCAACCACGGCAGCTTGATCACGCAACACTTTTATATAAATGGAGGTTATGTAACAAAAAATTTACCTATGATCTGCACAAATAATGCTACATGCAGGGTTAGAACAAAACACTGCGAGGACTGAAGCTGGCTCAGAGCTCATTCCAAACAGTTAATTCTCAACTCAAGCCTTTTCCCTGCACATGCTGCCAGCCATGTCAGAAGTAGGTCACTTGCCATATCTGGTAAGCCTGTGCTTACACCACCAGATGTCTTTATGCAGACATCAGAAAGTCTTAAAGCACGGTCTATTGCTCAACAGCAAATCTATAAAATCCTATACCTCACCCACCCCCCATTAAGTCACATCTAGCTAAAAATGTAGGAAAACCTTTTTAGTTTAGCCTACCTTCAAGACATCTAGCAGTTTTACATACTCTAAAAATAACTTTGAAGACAGATATTTGAAGACAAAACAATGTCTCTTATGTTAATAAGATACTCTATTAGGCAAAAAATTATTTACGATCAACCACCTGCCATAAACTCATGGAACACCCCTAGTCCAGAGAACATGCAATCAAAGTGAACAGAAGCAGCCTGTAACATTCTAGAACAGCAAACTGGCAAGAAAACAAACAGACAACAGTAAGCCAGTCATTTTGCCAATTATAAAATCAGACATAACCAGTATTTGCAAGTACATATTTTCCATTTGCTCACAAAAAAAAGGTTAGGATTATACCTGTGTCGTCAGCCATAACATTAGTGCTTGATTTCCACCAACAGAGCGAGTGTGTCAGTATTTCCAAAAATTAATGCTGAAGGCAGAATAAGAAATACCCTCACTGTAGTCTTGCAACAGGAGCAAACAAGTTTCCTAAAGCCAGCTCAGCTGGAACCCGAAACTGGACCCAAGAAAAACCTCTCCTCCAGTACTATTTTTAGAGCAGTTATCCTCAAGAGCCAAACGCTTTTCAGAACTCATATGGCAATCTGGTTCTGACGACAATGAAATTCACTTACTCCTCCAAACAGAGCATCCTGGGTAGTTGATCCTTTCCCCTCCCCTTAATCCTCCAACATCAAAAACAACAGCAAATGAAACCAAGCACATGTACCGTAGTACTTTTGCTGCAATTTATGCCACAGTGCCTGATCTCTAAGGACATTAAACCCACGCGCATAAGCTGAAACACAAGTCTGGACACAAAGCTTGCCTGCTTGCATTTGTTAAGTTGGCCCTCATCCAAGAAACTTTCTCCATGTTGGCACTCCCCTACCAGGCTTCCTGAGTATCCTGCAGAGACTGCTCATTTCAAACGTACTACTTTAAGAAAAAAAGAGACAACTAATTTCTATAATGTAGTTTTGAGTCTTCTAAAAGAATTACTCGAAACCAACCTCACGCATTCTTGCCAAAGAATTTTTATATCAGAACTGTACACATTGTATTTGCTTCTGGCAGACCCTTTCCAGAAGGGGCTAATACTAACTCATCCCACTCACCCCCCTCCTTAAATTCTGACAACATGCATACTGCCTGTACAATTTAAACCTAATATAAATGATTAATCACCAATACACCCTCTTCTTAAGGACCAGAAAAAGAGGAAAAACCCACTAATACACTTTTCAACTTTTTTTACATCTTCAGTTAGCAAACTATTCTTTTCCTGTTGCTTATCAAACAAAAGCCAGCTCCTCTTAAGTGGAAGTCAGAACCGAACTTACTTCTCATCCACTACAGCACTAATAAAAGCTTTAGGATCTAGCACTCTGCATTTCCATCCCCATGCTTCTTTAAATAACACAGCTAACAGGTAGATGGAGTGAACAGAAGAACGTTACAGCTACTTTGAAAAACAACACATACCTCCTGTGGTTTTAACATCCAGCAATGAATTACCAAATGCAATTCCCAATAGCTCAAGGGAAAAAAATTGAGAAACAGCACTACAGCTTAAGACTTTTCAAATGGATGAAAAGGAACTACAGGCAGTTGATTCTATAACTAGTGTATCTTTCAACTATCTTCAAAGCTACTTGAATACATTAAACCAATCAGCTGCTTCAAGAAAGACCTCCTGACTACTACATTTCAGTAACGTAACTGATGCACATGGGGAAAATTTACACAGAGTGACAGTAACCGAACATGGAGAAATCAAAATTATTAAGAAAAATAATGTTACATGCAGTGATATGTACTCTATTGTTATAAACCATACAGTGTTTTGACAGGCATCAGATTAGGCAATTCATTGCAACTTCACTTCAGCTGCACCTGCACTTGCAGACACCAGATCTCACTACAAGTACATTCATAAAGCATTTAACTGATGCTGAGAACCTCCCAGTCCACTAATATATATTTTGGGGGGATTGGTCTGAATTAGAACTTACCTGGCTGAATACTCATAATTATTTCAGCCCATGTTTTTGCATCTTTCACTCAGATCTAAGTGAACATTCAAGGACAAGCACAAGGCTTATAAGCAAAGTAAGCTGAGAGAATCAAGAAATTGATTTCAAATGTACACTCCAAATCTGAACTAACACGTATATGTCAACCTCCAGCCAAGTACCCACAGCTTTAATCTTGTGCCCTTTAAAAATTAATTGACTGTAAGAATGAAAAGCATCTTCCTTACTGAAAAAGGAGGCTACAGCTAAAATGGGGAAACTCTTCAAACTCATCAAAAGGAAAAAGGACCAAGACAAATATGGACCAAGGTTAGCTCAATATACCAAATGATATCATTTTGGTTAGTTTTATGAAAAACAAAGGTTAAGTTGAACAAATATGTACTTACAATGCAATTTGGGATTGGGATATCTAAGTCAACAGTGTAGACTTCTTACAATGTCTCATTTCTGCTGTGTTCAAATGTTGTGACTGCTGGTTCTTTTTGAAGCAACTCAAATTGCTTCACTAACACTCAAAGTTATTATTCTTCACCTGGTTTATAAACACATTCCAAAATTTTAAAACTATTTTCAAGTTAGTTGTGCTACAACTATGCAGCCCATGTACTTTAATTAATTTTACAGAAGCATAATTGACAATTAAGACTAGCAGCATTAGTTAAATCTCTAGCTCACCACCAAAGTGCAAGCAAAGAAGCCTAGAGGGGAAAAAATAGCCAATTATGAACATAAAATGTCAGGCTTCAAATCATCAAGCTAAGCTTTTGTAATGTGTATAATTATTTCCCACAAAGGTGATTAGGAAGTAATATGGAAGAAATTATAGTTTATCACTTGAAGATAAGGGTGCACACAAGCAGGCACTTACTAGAAATTAAAAAGACACATTAAAAGGAAAAGCAATAAAACACTAACCTCAAAGAAACAACTAAAAATCACATTTCAGAAGTAAAAACTATCAATTAGCTAGATTACAGGGAGACTTCAGAACAAGCTGTTTTAAGAAGGAAATGCAGTGTGATAAAATGCAGATATGGGAGAGAACTAAAAAGCTAAAATAAGGTACAAAAGAACCATGTTATCACCAGTAGAGCAGAACTAGTAGCAGTGCAAAGACAGAAAGCAACCTCTGTTTTATGAGCATGGTCTACTACTGCTTGACATTTTTGCTAAATTATCTTGTCCAATATAATTAATGATAAAGCAAGTGTTGCAAGCCATTTCCAGTAATAGAACTGCAGGTAACTATTTTAAACTGGTTTTACACAGAGGGTTTTTTGAGTTGGGTCAGTAACAAGTATTTTGCTTAAGTGTCTCAGGAAATTCACAGCCTTCTCTGTTGATACTATTTCCCCCTTTCTATTAAAATACAAGCTTTTTTTCACTCTCTCACTACTGAGAGACAGGTCATGTAAGTGTATACACACACACACTTTTTGTAATATGTATTTTATAATTGACTCAATAAGCACATATTGAATTGTTGCATTTTAAGAAGTCCCTAAACCATCATGACTCCAAGTGCTATCCTGAAATAAAAATTTTCATCTTCTATTTTTATTCAGTGTTATTCTACATCAGGAGTAGAATAATACACTTTCAATGGACAAAATTGTGCTTTTATGAACTCTATTTTATTTTTTAAAGTGAGACAGGGTTACTATTTTCTGTGTTTACTTTACAGATGGAACAGAGATTTTTACTAAAATACTTAAAATATCGTTCATGAAATATTCCAATCTTAAATTTTCAAAAATATCAATACTCAGAAATTTTAGTTTGTTTACAAGCAATCATAGCAGCAGAGTCTTTAGAGGTAAGATCTAAAGTTTAACGTAAAGTTTTACTTTCAATAAATTCAATAAAAATTCTTTGCAATACAAAATTGATTCCTCCTTTTAGTTTCTAGGAAACTTTCTTCAGCACTACATCCTTAACAGAAATTAGGAGGTGGGAAAAATAGCTTTTTTAATTACTATTCTCTCATTAAAAACTAGATCTCCAGTCTAAACTTTGTATAATCTAGTCTATATGGTTATAAAGATACCTCTGCAAGCTATCAAATGACTTTAATAACCTATATCAGAAACTTACTGATTAGGAACAGGGAAACTGATGGAACAGAAAAAGCACTAACTTCAAAGGAAACACAAAGACCAAAACATAAATTTGAAATAAAAATTAACTAACAGAAATGCAATTTTGGCTCTCCTGCTGACACTTACCAGATTTTTACATTAGTATTTGAGGAACTTTTCCTTATTTCACATATAATCAATCCAAACATAAACCTTTATGGTCCCTAATTTTCAATCCCTACAAGATTTCTCACAGTAAAATATCCTACTATACATACAATCAAAGAACATAAATACTGAAAGCAAGAGCAAAGTTGTAAGTTCAGGATTAGATGACTAAGCAGGCTGATCATGGAGATGCTGGGAACGGCCAGCTGGAGGGGAAAAAACAAATAAATGGCAAAAAAAGGGATGCATCACAAAATATGTAGAAAACCGCTAGGATCATAAGCACCCCGCTGAACTTCCCTAGTGAAAGGAAGCTCCTCCCCTCATGAGATGAAGTGATTCCATTGAAACATCTCCTCCAAGTCCTCACTTAGTAAGGATGCGAAAGGTCAGACTTAGTTCTCTTCTCTAGGGAACACTGTTTGAACTTCTTTATAGGTCTAAAAGACATTTCTAAGTATACCCAAAGGTATAAGAACAAAACCATTTTAGTTCCCCAAGACTCAAATTTCCGATCCTATTATCTGAAAATATGCTTCAAGTAAAATAAATACATATAGGTTTTTACCTGGCTTATATTCAGTTTATAAAGAGATAGTCAATAACCCAATTTCTGAATATAAGCTGCTACATTTCAAAGTACTTTTAAGCCTAGAGATAGCTTTCTGACTCACAGGGAACACCACAATATTTAGAAGAGTTTTTTAGTTGCAAGCTAAGGTGATGTATTACTAAGTCAGAATTAATTATTCTTCAGAAAAAAAAAATCCAAAACAAGAATAAGATTATAATCTGTCTGATTGACGTTAAGCATTATTTCCAGGCTGGGGTTTTTTACATTTATTTATTTATTATTCTTCAGCAGTTACATTTTTTCTTACCATAAATAAATCCTATTGCTTTCCATTTGCATGATTCTTCTAAGACATATATACACAACAAAAATAATAAAATTTATTCCCAAGAAATCCACTCAGAAAACCCATTCCAATAATGACTAGCTTCAGGGGTGTTGGTTGTTTGGGTTTTTTTAAAAAACCTAAGGATTTGTCTCTAAGAGAAAAACAGTCACAAATGAAAGAAAAGGAGAAATTTAGTGAGAAAGTCTGTCCTAGGAGGTTGCACAGTTTCAAGAGACTTGTCAAAAGCACTTGATCTAAATACAACACAGCAGTGGGCTCTATTTGCAGTGGTGGCTCCACACTTCTCCATGAGGTTTGGAGACACCAGCTGTTTGCCCCTTAAGAGCTGCTGCTGTTAACAACTTTCTTCTCAAGTCTTATTTGTCCAAGCATAACTACTGAAGTCAGAGAAGGAGAAAGGAATACAGAGATGTAAATTCATGAGAGAAAATCCTGAATCTGTACCTGCTTCTTTTCTAAATGTGATAGAAAGATGATCACTTCCAAAACCTAGCCAAATTTTGTCCAAGCCATGTTTTGGCTTTTTATTCAATTTTTGGCTGTTTGGATGACTATCTTTTGGGTAGTTCCTCAAGCAGGATTTATTACAAGTAAGAAATACATACAGATGTGCACACAGCTTAAATGACTAAAAACTACATTGCTTACAACTTCAAAGAGTTTTATAATGAATGCTTTCAACAGGAATATATTTTAAGCAATATTTAATGCATTTATCACTATCTAAATACTTTGGATTACTTTTTTTCTTTTAAACCTTTTCCCCACAAACTTAAAGATAGTACAATAACAGGCTTAAATAGTTAGCACCGGAGGAAAAAAAAAAAAAACCTGTAGTCCTGTAAAGACAGAACAAAAATATTTTTTAATACATTTACCTAATCTAAATAGATTTGTACAGAAAAGTACACATTTTTTCCCAAACACTTCAGTCAATTTTCTCTAGTTTTGTTTTTATGTATATATAAGCACAAAATAGAATTAAAGTCCAAAACTGAATGTAGAACGTGCCTCTTGTAAACTTACTTGAGTCAAACATCAAGACAAGAAGTTCAAGGTTAAGACCACATGCCTAAAAAGAAATTTTAGTTTGCCTCCTGCTATAAGAACAGTATCTCTGTAACACCAATGAGTAGACAAAATACTGATTTTAACTGTACAAATTGCTTAAAGATTTTTAATGGCTGCTATTTTGATTAACCAGCTCTCTCCCACAGAACATCTGGAAATAAAATCTAAAATTATACAATCTACCTATCTTGCATTTGAATGATTTAATGCAGCCAACAGTCCTACATAATTACTAGGTTAATTAAATGGTCGGTTGTATTTAGGACGGAACAGAGTTCAGGGAAGGTAAATGTGGAGAGGAAATACAAGAAATACTTGGGCCTAGAACATGCAAATTTTGCTGGTGGTGACCTTTAAAAAAGATTCTATTACATAAGGTTGAAAATCCTCATCTCCGTACATAATATGCTGGCATTAATTTAAGGGTATTTTTCCCTTGTTCCATTTTCCAATCCTGTAATGTGGGTCACATCAATTTGTTTTAGCAACAAGTCCTAATTAAGCCAGAAAATAAAGAAAAGAGACTATGGTTGGTTTACTTTAAATTTTTCTCATGCTTTGAGGCAGTTCAAATAGAAAAACTCCAGCTGCCATGCAAGCACCTACAACTCTGCTTTTCACAAGTTTCTGCTCATTGAAAAAAAAGATCATATTAAAATGACTAAAATGCCTAAAACTTATCAGAGTTTCAAGTCTGATACTAAGCCAATTTAATTAGGTGTTTGTCCACAAGGGTGCGATGCACCTGCAACAGAGTACAAAAGAGGATTTAGGTGTCTCATACATTACTAAAATATGTTTTTAGGAGATCTCAGTTGCAGAGAAATTGCTGTTTACAGAAACTTCTGGCTTCAAAAGATGTATCTGTGTCTTCTCGCTACTATGGAAAGAAATAGGACTACAGTTACAACCTGCTATGTGAACTTTAAGAATTTTTAAATTTAAAAAGTGAGGCATGTTGCATTAGTAATTAACTGTCAATTAACAAACAGAACCTCAGGAAATAAAACTGCAAAACCAGAAAACCACTACTGAATAGTTAAACCCCCCCCAGCTATTAGATGTTTTGTAAAGAAAGGTTTCAAACAAACAACTTGGTAGCATTTGTTGCATCAGGTTAAGTACATGCAGAGTAAGAGTGCAACTCCATATAAAGAAAACTAAAATTTGTTTAATCTTTGAAGCTCTAACGAAGTTGAACCACACGTACTGCAGTATGTTCAAACTCAGTCCATAGTTATCTACATAACTCATTTCCAACATGTTTAAAGACACATAATATTATGATTTCCACTTCAAAGCATAGCTCAAAACTTTTCCATGCAAAGAGCTATCCCACAGATGCAGTTAGGAAAAAGATTGCTGCAGGCTATCACACAGATTACCAGATTGTGATCTTCGTCAGGAAAGAACTGCTTGGGGCAAACCAGAACTTCATTGCTCAAGTTCTCTAAAATGAAGAATTCAACATAAGAATTAGCACAGGAACTCTTATTACATGTTTCAAAGTGATTCCAGCTGAAAATGAACCCTTTTTTGTCTCATACAGGTGATCGGCCAAGGGGTTTTCACTTTAAAGAGACAGCATTATTGAAATGTCACCTCTTTATGCACTCTGTAATTAGAAATAATCTTGACATATAGGCCTTCTACTGCTAGTAAATTTTGCTATCATTACGGAAGCCCTTATATATCCAGCTATTATACTAGCATAGCCAACCAAACCAGTCAACTTTTTGTGTTCGCACCATGGCTCCATGACTATATGATCAAACCTAAAACTCTAGATTAACCTCACACTCTCCTAATGCCCACCCACTCATTGTCAACTCTTCCCTCCTCCCCAAATGACCTTCCATAAAGCTGTGCATTGAGACAGTCTAGCAGGGAGGGGGGGGAAATTAAAAAATCAGATTTCTGCTTATCAGTTCCCTGTGTGATTCATCTTGCACCTGCACAGTCAATAACTCAGGTACAGAGAAGCGGTATTGAAAAGAGGAAGACTGCAGAGCAGCCTCAAACTAGATTAAGCTGACTGCAGACCTGTAGTATTAAACTGGTAAAAAAAATTTAACTTCTTAATCCCCCAACATGATGTACATCCTTGGTGTCTGAACACTGAGTAGCTATGTCCTCTGATGGGGAATCTTTGCCTGCATTCTCTGAGTAATTGCCAAAAGTGAGAAAACATACTCCAGCTTCCTGTCTCCCTGATACTAGAGATAGTTTAGGTTTTTCACCTAGCATTTTAAACAAGCCCTATCCTCAAAAGGCTATTGAAAAAGTTGCAATTTAAACACTTAACAAAATGCTCAGAAAATATATTAAAAATCCTTACAGACATGAAGTGCAACTTCCCTCCATATTTGAAGCACTGTGAATAATTTCTTTTAGCCCACAATGGCTTCCTGCACCCATGTAAGATCCATTAGAAAAGACAGAGCAGACCCAAGATGTCAGCCCAGGCTAGATCAAAAGGGGCATGAGAACTCTGATGTCTTTATCAAGTGTTAGCATCTCTGGAAGTTTGGAGAGGAATCTCTCAGTGCTTCAGAATTCTTCAGGAGAAAAGCAATAGAGAGGAAAGTATCAGGCTCTTTGCATTTATGTCCATCCTGCTACACTTAAGCATCAATCCTAAAACCCAAAATAATACATCCTTGAGAAAAAGCAAAGGATATACAAACACCAGGCAACAAGGGAAAAACAAAAAAGCATAAAAGCATGTACTGTGTTCAAATAGATTGTTTCTACTTCCAGAGTAACCTCGGCAATCAGCTACTGCACCTTTCCACAGTTAATGTGCAGTGTAGAGAAAGTTTCATTCAATAAACCTGAAGTGTTGTCTTTCTAGAGCTCACTTGACTCTAGTATCAGACAAATGAATCAAGAGTGTATCGAGGATTCAGTGTTTCAATGCAAATCTGCTCAATAAGATGATGAATACCTGTGTTAACCATTTTAAGCATGGTTTTTATATCACTTTCATTTAATCAGATATAAGCAAATTGGCTTGTTTGAAGAGTTACTGTCTCCAGTTTTGTACAGGACATTTAAAAAATAGAAGAAAAAAAAAAAGAGAAGAAGGAAGGAGAATCAGCAAATGTAATAATTTCACCAGTGGCACTGCTGCAACATACCATGCAAATTACAGATGTTTGAACCATTACTATTGCTAAAATTTTTTAATTTGGCAGATTATTTTACAAGATATTAAAATGTTTTCCAGAAAAGCCACCCTGAATAAGACCCAAGGCAGACAGATGAATTACAAGGAGGTGGCTGTTGACATTTTCATGATTTTGCTATTTGTATTAGCATCTGGCATTAATGGTAAAAATACAAGACCTTCAACTAGTTGTGAGCAACTAAACTAGGCAATAGGACAAACTTCCAGAAGAAATCACTGCAGAATTTCTTAAACAGTATACAAAGTTTCCACCAGTAAGACACAAAGTATTTCTCATTTGTCTACAATAGACATACAGAAACTCTAACATAGTAATAACAATTCATTGTATATTTCTGAAGACCAATAATGTTACAAGAAAACACTTTGACACTGAGTTTCAAAAGCCAAAACAAAGCACGGAGCAGCATGCTAATTGAATCATGAGAATTCTTTTTGGTTCAGCAAACACTTGGACTTTGGTCACTTTTGCTCAACGAACAGTTTGACAAGTCAAAACATTTTTTAAGCCCCACACAGCATCCCGAATTTACATCTCACTTATGACCTCCAACACCTTAACACCCTTCTTCCTAAGGGTTTCAACTAACATGAAGAAGGAAATAATTGATAGATTGTAATACAAGAAATCAGATGACTACACAACTGTAAAGATCATAAACAAGCACACTGGACAGTAGTTGAGGTCAGAAGTTACAGAGACCAAATTTTTAGGTAGATATCGTATTTAAACAGAATCCATGGTGTAAAAAAATGAGATGTTATACCATAGCACAAATGTGTAGCTGAGAGACACCCCAGAATGGATGGGCAATCCCACTTCAAGCATTAGAAGCACTGATGTGAAGTTCAATGCTCCCAACGAAATAACTTCAGCAGCAAAATGTGACCTGTTTAGTTGATGAATTTTCCCTGCTCTTTAGGTAAATTAAAAAGCTAATGGAGAGCCTCATCCAGATAAAAGCACACTCCAAAGTAGCCTTTAAAATGGAGATGAGATAAAAAGTAGACGTTCTTGCAAATTAACAGGCACAACTTCTAGAAGTGATACAGTTAACTAAACCATTTGTAATGATAGCACAAAATTGCATTTGGATAAGTACATCAGGTCACCTTGAATGCATACCAAAAAAAGCCCCAAACAAACTTGAAGGAAGTTGAAATGCCAAAAATTAATCAAAGAATTACAGTAAGGGGCACTAGAGGGTCCAGAGGATGAGTAAAAGGAGTTAAAAACTTTGCAATACATTTGCACATGTAAGGAAACCACATGGTTAAAACAGCAAAATGAGAAAACTAACATCTCCTCGGATCTTGTAGAGAAAAGTAGGGGATGTCAAAAGATTCTTAATCGTTATTCCAGAGATTAAAGAAAATTTATCAAAGCAACAGTAGAGTTCTTTGATATCCTGGAGACTGAAGTCAACACAGCCTCAGAACTAGCTGAGGTAGGTCTATGGGTTTTTAAATATAAATTACAGTTGTCTGTAGATAGAGATGATGCCTTGCATTGGAAATGTGTGGTGTGTATGGTGCCTAGCTTAACGGAGAATTCCTCTCCCACCTACCATCAGAAATGCAAAGAAAACAATTATTGCACAACTTATCTTCAATAAGAATTATGTTTAAGTAAGTCCTCACTTACATACTGTAAGACACAATACACCCACACAGCAACCTAATGATAGTTGACTTATAATCTGGACTTCTATAGGTAAGCATATCTTACAAAGTCATCCATATTTTTTCAGCCATCTGTATTTGAAAAGTAGCTGGGCTGCTGATCCTCAGTCTTGCTGGAAGGCTCCTCCACAGGCACCTGCCAATGCCCAAGACATTTCCACATTTCACATCTCATGAAATTTGAGGGAGTTGATTCATGACCAGGTGTTATGCATTTGTTTCTGTAACAAAACTGTCCCTCATCTAATGATGCTTCAACTAACAATGGAGCAACTATCTATTACTTCATCTAGTGTTTAAAACTGATATTCTTCTTTTTGAGAGGCCACGTCTTTACAATGGGTTCTGCAGGCTAGTAACAAGCAGCCAAACTTTCCAGTAAGGATAATAACAAACCCATGTTTCCCTCTCTAAGTATCCCCAAACTTTCAAATTTTTCCCTGGTTTTCACTTCTGTACTCTAAATAAAATCAATGGTATAGTCATAAAATTCTGCAAATGTAATTTTCAAAGAATGAGTAGCACTACAAAGCTCAAATAAAGATTTTTTTTTTAATTAGGACTGATTCGGCAGTTTCTAGTATATGACTTCTGAAAGTAAAAGTTAGAGTTCTATTTCTAAAAGATATTTAGTTCCACTTCTGACATTACAATGTACCTGAAAACACCTACATAAACTATAGTTAGAACTATTTTGGACTTAATCTATTTGTAGATTACTGTAAATATTTTCTGATGCAGAAACCTAAAAGCAGATTACTACATTCAGATGCTGGCATTGTCTTGAGTGCACAGATTTTGAAATAAGCTGTTAGCCTCAGTGGTTTGAGAGCTGTGAGCAAGGCCTTGGCAAGAAGCCACATCCTCTCTCAAGAACTGCTGCGAAAGTGAATACTTCTATCAAGCAAAAACTGCCTCAGACTTGAGGTTTTCATACTTCCCAGTCTCAATTACTTGCCATCTCAAAACCATTTCCTCATCTCATTTTCACATCCCTTGACTGCAGAAAGCTTGCTGTTGTGAGGGCTCCGCTGCTCCAGCTGTTCCTTTATTCACACAGGAGTTACCATCCCTTACCTCTTTCTGCAGCTGCAATTATGAAAACAGCATCAGCTTCATGCTGTAATTCCTATGGCTGTCCAAGGGATTCTAATTAGGAGTGTCATATACTAACAAATTTAAGAGGTTACATGTTAGTAGAGTGCCTAATACATTGCCCATACTGCTTCATCCCCTCAAAGACATCTTTTAATATAAAGAGAGAAAATTTTACTCAGACTACAAATAAAAACCCATGGAATGCTTTTTTTATTCAGTCAGAGATTCAGTTTACCGATAAATTTGTTTTTCAGCCATTGACAAACGTTTAAAGTGATGTTTAAAATATTAACTACCATATTCAGTATTCAAAATTACAACAGGGATGTATGTTTTTAAGGCATTAAAATTGAAAATCTGTATTCAGCATGCTTAATACTGGGTGATCATCACAGCACCTCCAGTCCAAGCAAAAACCGTAATTAACATAAACTGCATAGCAGAGGTCAGCAATTGAAAAAAGGAATTAAAATTAAAAAAAAACACTTCTACAAAGATAGCAATATTATCTCTAAACTCTTTTAAGCTTAAGAATATTTGAAATCTTTCCCTCTTAATTCATCATGTGATAGGTAAACTAATCCTGTATGGTTCATCCTTTAATGAACACTGTTCTCACTATTATTGCTAAATTCAAAGAGGGACAACAGATATTATTTCTGTGTCATCACCACATTTTACCACTGGAGCTCTATGCACACCAAGCTCAAATCCAAAGAAGCTACGACGTGGAAACGCTCAGTGTGTGATAAAAACACCTCCTTTCTCCAGTACAGTGTACATGGCTGCATAGTGACTCCAGAAGTACAGACAGTTTTTTCCCTCTTTCAGGCGTCTACTGCTATGCTGAGAAATGCCAATGCACATAAAACTTTCCCTACATAAACTGTCCACACACAGTGGTCTGTGAACAGTCAGATTTGGTGAGGGGTTCTTTACTGGCGGGGTGGGAGGTGTGGGGATCACTGCCCCAAAAATCCTCCTGCTTCCGTTTTTATGGATTCTTCCTCCTTGCCTCGATAGCTACAGAAACCATCAGCTTAGGTGCTCCATCTACAACTGATTTAATAATTTTGACCTAACCAGGTCAGTCTAAGGAGATAGTCCACATCCAAGTGTGGATACGAGAATAACAAAGACTTGAGATTGGGGCATCCCGGTTCTACCCCCATCTCCCGGAGGAAGTGGTCTCAGGGATACTCACAGATGCTGAGGCCTGCCCGGCGCGGCGTTCATCTCATTCCTTCTAGGGAGCCTTCGAAGGGCGTCCCCGCCACCCAGGCCCGACAACTTTCCCCTCCACATGAACTCCCTGGACAGGGAACGGCGGAAACGCGAGGGACACATCACGGCCATCTATCCCTGTGTCCCCGTCCCCAGCTCCCGCAGCGCGGGAGGAAACAGAGGGGGCCGGCGGGAGGGAAGTGAAGGGCGGGAGAGGCGGGGAGAAGGCGCAGCATCCCAGCGCTTCGCCCGCCGGCTGCCCCGCATCGCGGGCAGGGGCGACATTGCCCCTTCCCTTCCCCCGGCTCCGGCCGCCGCTGGAGCCCCCGCCCCTTCTCCGCAGAGCTACTGCTTCGCTCTCGCAGCAGCTGCACTGCTCACCTCTCTTGGAGCCAGGGCTGGGGCTGCCGCCGGCGGCCCTGGAGCTCTTGCGGGAAGCCATCGCACCTCCCGTCGGGCAGCGCAGGGGGGCGGAGCGGGAGCGCGTCGGGAGCCGCCGCCGCCGCCCGAGCCCTGCCTGCGACAGGAACGCGCTGAGGCCACGGCAGCGCGACCCCGAGCGCTCCGCGGCCCCGCCCCGCGCCCGCCGCCAGCCAATCGCGCCAGGGAGGCGTGACGCCCCTCGTCTCTGATTGGCGGCGGCGCAGCGAGGGGGCGGGGCGGCGGCCCAGCGGTTGCGCGCGCCCGCCGCGCTCCCCCGCCGCCGCCGGCCCGTTTGAACGTGGCAAACGCGGGCGCGAGCCGCGGCCTCTCGCGAGGGTTCGGCCGCGCGCGCGCCGCGGGGGAGCGGGGTCGAGCCCGCCGCTGAGGGAGGAGAGGCTGGGGCGGTCGGCGAGGCAGAGCGGGGTGGGCGGCAGGGCGGCATTTATATGGCGACACCGCCTAAAGCATCCCGTCCTGTGTCTTAAACCGCGCTCCTCATCCGGTTAAGCCCCCAGACTGTGGGAAACATCATCGATGTGTATAAATACCTAACGGCCGAGAGGATGGAGCCAGGCTCTTTTCGATGATGCCAAACAGTAAGACAAGAAGCAACGGGCAGAAACTGATGCACAGAAAGTTCTACCTGAACGTGAGGTAGAGCTTCTTTATTGTGTGGGTGACTGAGGACTGGAAGATATTGCCCGGAGAGGTTGTGGAGTCTCCCTCACTGGAAATATTCCAGAACCGTCCAGACACAATCCTGTGCCATGTGCTGTAGGAGGACCCTGCTTGAGCAGGAGGTTGGACCAGATGACCCACTGTGGTCCCTTCCAACCTGACCCATTCTGTGACTGATTCTATGGAACAGCTTGTCAAACCGAAGAGAGCGCCTTTGCAATCAGCAGAGTGAAAGAGTTTGAAGTTTGTCGTATCAGACAATAAGTTCCCCAACAAGGCTTTTTTGAGGCTTTAAAAATACTTTTAATTGCCTGTGACAAAATAAGCCTCTTTTTTTGCAGGGGTTCAGGATGCCTTTTGGTACTGATGATTCCGTTTGAGACTGGTTTAAATACCAGTTTGGTGTAACACAAAGTCTGAAAGAATAAAGCAAAACCCAGCTTTGAGTCCTGACCATAAATACAGTGTTTCAGGTCAAAACAAACAATTTTGAAAGTTAGAGCCTTTGCAAGTGGATGTGTGGAGAAGGAAGCCTTTTCTCAAATCGAAGGTCAGCACTGTGTTTTGAATAGTAATGCCATGAAGCTAACCAGAAACAGTAATTTACTGGAGAGCATTAATCAGTATTTTTTAATGGGATTTGCACTTAGATGCTTAGTCAAGTAATGGGATATCAGTGTGCGCACACTGATACCACTTCAGACAGTAGAAGTAAAAGCAACAAGTTTTGGGAACATCAAAACCAATGAACCCTACTTCTTGGTATCTCTCATGTGAGTTAATTGGTATCAAGTACAGTTGAGTATCTGAACTTTTTGCTTGGTTATGGCACTCTACCAGTCTTATTTTCACATGATGTGTAAGTACTTAATATTTTTTGAGATGCTTCCCTTTTACTTGGTGAGGCTAAAGCTGCTGGACAAGTTTAAAAGCTGTTAGGGAGGAGTAGATGTACTCATGACTGTGTAGAATTTATCAGAAAAAAGCTAACAGGATGAATTACTAACATTTCAGCAAATTGGGAAGTACAATGCAAGGAGTGAACTGTCCTAAGGTGTTGCTGCCTGAAAGGAAAAGAAAAAAAAAAAATCTGGTACTGGGATTACTGAAAATACAATAATTAGTAAAAAATAGATGTGTGACTATATTCTTGAAAGTAGCAATTACTGTCAATTGAGACAACAGCTGTTTGTGGTTAATGTGGGATGCAGTTTCCTGAAGCTGAACTACTGGAAATGACAGTTTGATAAGAAAAGAGATACTGAGAACATTGAAGCCCCTGGACATGCAGATAGGATAGGACATTCAGAAGGATATTGCTAAAGTTTTACTGTGAAAAAACTTCTGGGCTTTAAATGGATTGTCAAATTCCTACTTCTGTTTACTTTGGCACACAGTTGCCAGCATTTTGTAATTGGTGTACTCAGAACCTGCTTGTACTTCTGACCAAGAAGTCTCCCTTGCAAGATTTAAATATACACCCAGAGGTACAAATGCTCATACAGTATTGTATGTTCATGCTGATCACTATCCTTCTGCATGATCTTGTCATTTGGAGGTTTGTGTTGATCTCCTATAGCATCAGGACCTTTTCCTCCCAGTCCCCAGACAACTGTAAACTGAGGAGGAATGTTAGATAAGAGGGGCTATTGTCCTCCACTGACCAGAGAGTCTTTTTTTTTTATTATTTCTGCCTGATATCTCTGATCATGCACTTAAAATGTGATCATGATATGTGGTTTTGGACTAAGCAGACTTTCAGATTAATTTGCAGAAAGCAGCAGGCCTGATTTTCCTACTGGGATCACCTGAGTACCATGTACGTCCAGGCTATGGGATCCATGATGTGCCATTGAAGAAGCTTGGGACAGCTTGATATCGGTTCTTTTAGAGAAAGTAACACCTAATTTGATTTAAATTTGCCAGGGTGAGTGTTGCTACAAATGATATGACAAACACTTCTGATCTGAAATGTAATGAAAATTGAAGCAAATATTTTAAATGTCATTTTTGGGAGAAGTGGCAAAGAGAAAAGCCATCAGTGTGGGTAGGTGAATGTGCATGTGAACGGCTCATCACTTTTTAATCTGCTCATTTGTTTTAGAGCTAAGTGTTTGGTACATTGTAAGGGTGTGCAGGAAACCACAAGAAGAGAAATATTGTCTTTGTTTGTAGGAGGAAGAGAAACAGGGCAGAAAAAAGAATGTAACAATGAGGAAGGAGCAAGTTAGTAAGGCAAAGGCAAAAAAAAAAGCCATAAAAACAGGAGTTATAAATAAAGACAAGGGCTATGAGACAGACCGCACAGCAGTCAGTTGGAGTCTTTCTACTGGTATCAGGCTTTTAAAAAGAGAAAATAAAAAATCCTTTCTCTTGGCAAGAATCACATTTACCCTCACTCCAAACTGTCCTAATTGACTCCTTGTTGAGACTACAGCTAAACTAAGTTTAAATTATACTGCATATCATAAATCATTTTATTAAAAGAATGCCACCAATAATGAGCCCTGCTTGGAAAATAAATGCATGTTTTTACTGTGCATTTTGTTTCCATAAATACCTTTGCATTAGTGCAGTCACAGCTGTTTTGCTGTCCTGATTCATTCAAGCACAGTGACTCTGCTGTTTGACAGAAAGAAATACATCCAAGGTGATAAGCAGAAGCAGCAATGAAACAATTACACAAGAAGAGGGTTCAGCCTCTAATCTCCTAATTTCTAAAAGAACTGCAGATATATGACCTGTCTATAACAGTGAAATGGGATGCAGAGTGAAAAGTGTTAATATGAATGAATGAGTGACATCTCCTTAAAGGAACCATTAAATTAGGCCTATAATTTTTACTTCCTGTATCATAGCTGAATAACCCATTTTAAATCCCCCTGCACCTGTGCCAAAATCAATGCTATAGTGAGTTTATTTCTATTCACAGTTTTTATCTGAGTTTATCATGAAGGCATCTGTTGTGCTGTTAATAGGCCGTGACATTTCTTGTATGAAAAAGTATGATAATTGAAGGCTTAAGGGGTTCACCCTCATTCTATTGGTGTCCCTGTTAATCATGTTGATCATTCTAAGTGACATACAGCTGTCCATTCAATTATATATGTTTCTCATAAATAAATGAGCTTCAATTGATTTTTAAGGGAAAGCTCATTCTCCAGCAAGAGAGGAAAAATTATTTTATGTCATAATACATTGCATTGAAAAGAGGGAAAGAATTCTCAGGATGGCATTAAAAATACTATGTTAAAAACTCCAAGGTAGTATAAGATTTTCGATTGAAAACTTAGGTATGTAGAATTTTAAGGTTTTTGATTGCTTAGATAATATTTTTTTCGTGCATGGTGGGTGAACTATGCACCTTGCTAGCCAGTTGGAAAAGGTGTTCCCACCAGCAGGCTGTGTTTAAAAATGTGCATTGGATAACTATAGAGCAAAGAGGGTGATGAACAGGTTTTACTGTTTGTTTTCTGGATTATCAAGTTGACACTTGAAATGCTGATCATCTTTCTGGTTACGGGCAGTTCAGAGAATCAACATCCAGATGTTTTCATTTATCAGCCAAACTTCACTAACCACTTGTGGAAAAACAGATCGGATGTTTTGGGAAGAGGGAGAGACAAGAGAAGGTGAAGAGTGTCTCGGTTATCCAAACATAAACAACTTCATTTTCTGTGTTGGTGTTCCACTTACAGCTAGGTGAATCTGCAGTAAAGTAAGGTGTAGTTGAGCTGGTTACTCTTAAGGATGAAATCTCTCTTTTATTTATTTTTTAAATGTATTTATTTTAACAGTACTTCTATGGCAGTAGACACCTGTTATTAGATTTGTGCATTCCTATAAAAACTTAGAACATTTTCTAAATAGTTGGTGATACTGACAAATAGAACACAGCCATTTGTTTGAAAGGCATTCAGAAGTATGTACTTATCCAGAATATAAGCACAAAGAACTTGAGCCAGGTGGAGCATGTCTGGTTCAGGCACAGCTAAGGCTGAAATAAAGTTTGGTTTTAAATTGTGAAGGTAAAATGTAGGTCAATAGCTTGCTCTCCTTGCTCTCAGCTGATTTGTATTGACAGGGAGTAACTCAAATAACATTTGGCCTTTGGATCAGTGGTGTGACCTAGTAGCCTGGGATTTGTTACAGCATTGCTTGGATTCTGGAGGTCTTACTGCAGATTTTGCCGGGTCTGATTCAGGTAAATTGATCCCTGTGAGTGTAATCAAAGCTGAGAATGAAGAAAACTTCTCAGAGAAATAATTTTCATCTGGTGATTAGATTTTGCATAAACTGTGAAGGTATTTGGAATTTAAGTGATGCCTTTTGTCATGTCCCTATGCACCTGCACAGTAATGTGTGGATTTGTTTCCTACAGCATGAGATTCCCAGAAGAAAAGAGTAAACATTTATTTGTGCACTTTTAACAGTTACTTGTAATGTGTATGCTTGGAAGACCATCAGAAATAAGCCTTGAAAGGTATTTAAACTTGAAGTCATACCTTCCAGATGGAGAGCAGCTGATGGAGCTCAAATAGTAAAACACTACAGATAAAACACTACAACAAACCAGGATCAGTATTATTTCTGTTATCTTAGATACAATCCTCATTAGAGTGGCAACGAGAGAATGAAGCTCAGTCAGCCATTCCCAGCACATGCCATCATACGTGCCACTGAAATTAGCAGGAAAAATAAGGGGAAGGTACTTTCCTGACAATGTACTGCCTGATCTTTTCAAGGTATCTGAATTGTTTAGCCAAAGCAGGAAAGAATCAAAAAGGTCTTCTCTAGCCCACAATTGCATTTGGTACAACTGCTGTACAGACTAGAGCAAAAGTAGTAATATTAAAAGAGCTATCTGAATAGCAAAAATTTCTGGTCAGAAGCTCTAGAGTTTTGTTTGTTTAAAAAGCAAAAAGTGCTGTTGGCCATAAATTAGGATTCTTAAGCTTGAAGAATAGATGAACAGAAATAGCAATGGATTTGATAAGTTGTCCTGATGGATGGTACATTTCTGTGAGTGACGTGGCAGCTTTCCAAAATCAACCTGGAATATTCTTATTAAATCAGCCATCACCAATAGCTGCTTACCCCAGATGCCATGTCTGAACTAGTCTTGCTAGTTCACACTGTCCAATAAAATAATTTTGTGAATTTTCCACATTAGGAAAGAAAACAAATTGTCCAGGGAGCAGCAGGATACACTGTGCCTAAATTCCTGGAGATTTGTTTCCTTTCTTTCCCCAAATTCTCTCCCACCTCTGCTTCAGTAGCCTCCTGTCTTCCACAGAGAATTGTGATCATCCCTGTGGAATATTCAGGTAGTGTGTACCAGTGTGTCTGGTTAGTGCATAGCTGAATGGCTGCCATGCTCTGGCCAGCACATACTTGCTGATTAGTCATCTTCTTGGCAAATTAAAGAACTGAGTCCTCTCTAGTGAACTTTGTATCTTCAGTTATAAATAAATACTGCTCAAGTTTATTTAACATATGGAAAGTTCTGTGGCCTTGAGAGGCTTTTACATACTCTGTCATTCCAGAAAAAAAGCAGAGAGACTTCACTTAGCTGGATTTAGAAGAATCTAAAAACCGAAAACACCGGCAAAAAATAGGTAAACAATAGTTAATATTGTTTTTAAGGTAAACAGTAGCTAGTATTGTTTTTAAAAAGAGCTGTAATTGATAGAGCTTGCCCTGTAGGAAGCTTTTTCAGTCCAGGCCACTTGCTTAGGGATCCCCCACAGCTAGTTTCAGTCTGGCTGTAGTAAAGGGGCAAGGCAGAAAATGAGTAGTATTCTCTTCAAAATTACACATTTCAGTAAACTAGAACTGATCAAATGCTAGAACTCTGTCATGCTCTTTCTTTGCAAGTAATTTTGGGGGGAATAGCCTGTAGCATGAGCTCTCACACCTGAGAGTTTTTCCCAGCTTCTGGAAACTACTTCTGCCTAGGGTAAGCACACGCCCACACCCACAAACCCGCAAGAAATGGGACTTCTTAGCATAGAGACAAAGTCTTAGATATATCAGTTAGTGGTAGCATTTCTAACCCTCACCTGGTCTTTCATTTTACAAGGTTAAAGAATACAGCTTAAGGGTGCTGTTTTCATGAAGCAAACCATTTCTATTTGTCTCAAACTACTTCTGTTTCTCTTTAAGCCTATTTCTCTTTTCAGTGATACATGTAGCAGTTGAAGAAATGTAACTTAATCATAGAATCTTGGCGCACTCAATATCCTTTATTCATTAGGCAGGTGACTCTTAGTAATAAAATTTGCCATGTTTTATTCATTACTAAATGAATTTGATGGAGCTTTGGAGCTTGATGATGTGACTAGGATGTGGACAGATCTGAGAGGAGTCAGTCTAAAACTCACTGTATTTCATTACTCTCTTGAGATAGATAATGAAGTTTCTTCTTATATTTTGTCGGGTTAGCTTTTACTGTATGACTGTAAATAATGTATTTGAATACTTCTTTTTTAAAAATTATGTATTTTTAAAGCATTCTGCAATAGGCATTTTCTGCCAGCTGTGTGCTTCTATCAGATCTACTTCAGTTTTCTACAGGTATGTCTTTCTCTCCTACTGAAGCAGAACACTTTCAAGAGTGGTTCATTTTGCTGTTTGCTTACATACCCCGGGGTTTTTGTTTGTTTTGGTTTGTTGTTTTTTTTTTTTTTTTTTGTGTATTTCACTATAATAGTTTCAGAAATTTCTCCTAAAAAAAATTACTGGACTGGTAAGGTTTATGCATGATTGCACTTAATGACAAGTAAAAGCCAATTTTTTGCTAAACTTTTCAAACTGGAAGAGCAATTACTTCATTTATTTGAAGTAGTTAGGCATGCTAACTTTTGTTTAGGTGCAGCCTAACTTAGGCAAACACTTGGCAGTACTGAACATTCAGGGCAGCAGTATATATATTTGCTGTACTATTAATCTTGTCCCCCCTCAGTGAGAGAATGGGGATATGTATTTCGCAATCAAAAGAGTAAAGTCTGTGACACAGAAATGTGTGACTTCTTTTGCTTGACATGATGCAGCCAAAGCAGGTCTGTTTGCAAACAAACTGAAAGCAATGTCTTTGAGTAAATACATGTAATTAATATTTGCTGTGATAAACTATGTAAATAATAAAAATTGTGTGTGTGTGTGTGTGTGTGTATTAAGCAGTCTGAACTGGGCAGGAACAAAGAGCCAGCCAAGGTAGGGAGTGGGAGTCAGAGGCGTTAGATTTAAATGGAGTGGGAACAGAAAGCTAGAATACCCATTTGTTAAGAGCCTATTTGCATAACATCTTTGTAGTGCACTGAGTTGCCAGCTGCCAGTTCCATCTGGCAGGTATAAGCTAGTGTTTTCCTCTGGGGAAGCAGGTAGTAGTAATTCACCTTACAATTTCGGTATCTTGTAGGTGTGGTGGTCATGATAGTGTATCCTGTAGATTGTGGGGAGAGACTACTTTGCAGTGGAAGTGCACTATCATTCCAATGAGAAGTTTTCTGGTTTGTGGTTATGGAAAATCAGTTACATTGAACGGTTATCATTCATTCTTAATAATTCAGATGACTCTGAACTTTGAAACTGCTCCTATTTTCATCTGATTAGTCAAGCTAGTCAAATTTAAGACTAAGTCCAGGAAAACTAACATTTAAAATAGCAAGTTTAAAAAAAGCTAGAAAGATCTTTAGGCAGAATCTTTTACCATTACACATGCAAAAGTTCCTTCATTTTTGAGGGCCTTCAACTTTCATTCCCTTGCTTTGTGTGGAATGAGGGCAGGGTGCCAAGTTCTGTATATTATAGAGTCACAAATACCAGACTGGCATTCAGAGCATGAGTGGGTACCAGCTCCACAAGCTGACAGATGCCTGTCATTTGTCTGACATTTGACTCACCATACAAGGATTAAAGTTATTGTTTCTCATCAGTTAAGATGCTGACTTCATTTGCCCATATGTTGTATTTTATAATAAGCACTGGTGTACTTTCTTCTATGTTCTTTTTTCTACTTCACATAACACCTTAAAACTCTTGGGCACAAAAAAAATTAGCCCATGGTGAGGACTGGTGCACTGTAATCAATAGGATGGTATGGTTTCCTAGTACTTCTTGGCCATCCATATGTGGTCCTTACTTACAGGGTGGCTGACTTACAGAATGTGTTCCTTTGCTGGGAGGGGGAGCCTGTCTTTTATTGTGATAGTAGAGTTCTTTTGATCTTAGCTGATACAGCAATATGAGTGAGAAATAGCTGAATAGAGTAATGCCAGCAACAGAATCTGCCCTGTGTTACTGCTTTTTTGTTTCCCGTGTGAAATTTATAAGCATAGCTCCTATACTGGCTCCAAGATAGTATTGAATGGCACACAGAGCTGGATCATACCAACTGTAACTCTTGTTTCATTAACCATTCCTGATTTACCTCTGTAAACTTTCTGGCCATAGGTCTGTAGCCCTCAACCTATATTATCTGGTTTGGAACGTACTTGCCTGTGGAGTCTAAGATCAAGCTACCATTAAATCTTCATCTTGGTGAAGGGCTTACAGTTCTGATGCTTTTTTCCTCAAATTTCTTGCTATGTATTTCTCTAATGCAAATTCAAATTAGTTTTTTAGTGTTAAAATTTCCACTGACTTCCATTTACACAGTCATTGTTTATCTTTCTGAATTTATCAGACTGCTACTTTCTTTGTAGTAAGCTGTTTTACAAACTGTGCCATTATCCCTTGCCAGTAGGTGGAAGGTGATGTTGTGAAGATCCAATTACACTGCACTGTGAGACTTCACTGCAGATGTACAGGAAGATAGTAATATGGACCTACAACTCCTATCACAACACATTAACTGAAGTAGTGAAGTGTTGAGCCTAATGTTGTAAAGAAGATATCTTATTTCAAGAACCTGTTTGGTTTACTCATGACTGGCTACTAAAATGGCATTAATGTTAATTTAGAGTAACAGCCTGTGAACCTTTTGCATGCTGGTACATTTGGAACAAAATGTTTTCTCAATGGAAAGGTATTTGGGCTTTGGGATGGAGCTGAGAAGGGTGGGGATGCAGGGAAGGAGCAAGTGAGAAGAAGTGGTAAGTACAGTTAGGGAATTTTATGTGCTCAGGTGGGTAAACATGAGCCAAACAAAATTTTAATTTTTTAAACCCAAATGTACTTTACTAAATTGATTTAACTGTCTTTAATTACATTTTTATAAAATCTAACTGTAAGCCATAATGTGGACATTGAAGGTACATTACCAGAAGAATACAAGGTAGCAGAGAGTTCCTAACACTGGGAGCTTGCTCTGCATGGGGAGGACATGTCCTAAGAACTAAGAAAAGGAGTAGAACATACCCACACTTGAGATTAATGTAATGCTGGCAAATATGGTGTGTCCAACATGATCTTGGGAGAGATGGTTGTTGTTTGAAAGGGGAATATTGAGACCTTAAGGGGAGTGTGGAAGCCAAAGAAATGGCATCTGAGAAGTTCACATGCAGTGAAGCTGAGAAGAAAGGTAGATTGATGGTGCTGTGCTTCGTTAATCCAATCAAAAGTATTAATAAGCAGCTAATTACTCTAAGGATTTGGACTTTGATGATCTTTGTGGATCCCTTCCAACTTATGATATTCTATGTATCTATGAATTAGACAATTCCATTAGACAAATAGACCCATCAGTGGCCGTTGGTGGTCTGGCTGGAGGATATTGCTATGACGGAAAGGCAAGACAGGTAGTCACCTGCCTACTCCAGAAGTCCATGGGGTTTCTCAGCGAAATTTCATATCACAAATGAGAGCAGCCTACAGGTGATGGGGTTAGCACCACAGCAGAACTGTGGCTGTGTTTTGAATCCCTTATTGTATAGGTACTCCCTCCACTTGTGGCATCCAAGTATAGACCAGCTAAATCTGTTTCTCTTCTTCATAGTAGGCTGCCACTTCCACTTGGATTAACGAAGAAGAGGATAGAGCTGCACAACTGTAATGCAGTGACAGAAATGGGTTGAGGGATCCCATCGGGGGAGGTGTAGGATCTTGCTGCTCTCTGTGAAAGCAGCTAAGGGTCTGAAGTTTTATTTCTGTGAGAGCAAAAGTGACGTTTGCATCTCTACTGGAAGACCATTCTTGCCTCATGGGGAAAACCTGCACAGAGATCAAGTCAAACAAAAAAAATTCTTTTGCATACTTGAAGTGTCATTCTTTAGGTGGTTCTGCCCACTTTTATCTTTGCTTTATCCCAGGATCCTGTAGTGAAAGAGGGGTGTCCCAAGACATAATGAACAAAGTGAGTGTCTTTGCTGTCACCTTCACATCTTCTTTCAATGCAGCACACTCTAGGCTCTCTCTTTTGTTCACATCATTCCAAGGGCAGGATATAAGTACCATCTTTTTGTTTGTGCAATATATAATAGCTCAGGTTCAAACACAGTTTGTACACAGTCCTAATGTATGAGTTTGTATGTGGTAGTTCTGTGTGTGAGCTTAAATATGTGTATACCTATCTGTTTATTAAAGCCTCTCTATAAACAGGCTATTGATAAAAATTTTCTCATAGAACTTCACAAGTTTTTAAAATAATGCTAAAGTGTTTGTTTTGACCTACATATGCCAAGATGTGTCTTGGAATGTTTTCCATCCCATGCTAGCCTATACGGGCAAAGGAGGAACTTATCTTAAGTCATAATTAAAATACGAAGAGAAAGTGGCAGGTGAAGTATTTTCCTTTCCCCCCCCCCCTTCTATCTTGTAATATCTGTAAAATATCTGATATCTGAGTTTCCTGGACTGATTGCAAAGCTGGCCCTTCTGCTCACCCCCGTGACTGTGAGCAGCAGGATTTTCATTGGGGGTTGCCAGTGGTAATATGGAGGCTCTGGGGAGTAGGAGGATCTGTTTACTTTACACTCTTACTGAATTATGTGATTTGGTCTGAGGAGTATTTATTATCTTGTTTATGTATTATTGAAACCTTTAAAATATTACCAGTGATGCCTACAGCACTGAAGGGTGGCTTTTAAATCATGTTATCTAGTAAGTATAATCCAATTAAATTGTGTAAAAGTACATACTTGCAAGTTACAATCAAGGAAGTCTTTCATATTTTCTATAAATTTGAATAACTTTATGATGCTGAGCTTATTTGCCTGAGTGTACAGCTATGCATTTTTATTTTGTATAACATTCTCATTTGCAATGCCTGGTGGACCATGAAAATAAATTGGAAGTAAAATATTTAATGTAAATGCAATTACCTTGGAAGTCATCTGCATATTGAAATATAATATATAATAGAACTTTATTCCTTCTCACCAAAGAATCCTATAACAGTAAAAAGATAAGAGAACAAGATTTAGTATACGGAATCAGTTCTGTTGTGCACCTAGTCTAGAAACAGTAATAAGCTTCTGCTCAAGGAAAAGGTTAAAAAACAAGTATCAAGATCTGTGATACAGAGAGCCAGCTACTCAGGACTGCACATGTGAGGAACATTCCTTTCTAATCTTTGTAGGTGATCGGGTTGTGCCCTGGCATGGGACCCTGGAGTGCTCATATTACCATAAGCTGGCTCAGCAAGGAACTATTCTTGATTTGTCGACAAATCATCCAGCCCCTTAAAAAGTCTTACAATCTGTATGTGCTGTATTCATGTAATAGGGAATGTAATGGTACTAATATAAATCCCTTTTATGTTAAATTGCATGTCCTTTAGTTAGAAATGTGATTAATTACTTCTAATTCCACAAAACAGAAGTCTGTTTTTATTAGGAACTTCATAATTCTCTGGAAACATAGCTTTACTTTCCCTAGAGCGAGAGATTCTTCTATTCATTATTTTTTAATCTAGGAAAATCTTGATATTCCACTGTCTTTATTTTTGGTCTTTGCTTCTGTCAAGCATTTACATATTTTAAACTAAAGTAACCAAAAGAATGCTAAATGTTTTCAAGAGGTTTGTAAATCAATATGTTCAATTCTTCTGGAGCGAAGATTAACTGTTTGGCAGCAAAGGGGAACAACCTACCATGTCTAACATAATTTACATAAATCATTCTGTTATTTATTCCTAGTTCTACACAGTACGTTTTTTCTTTCTGCTTTAGATCTTCTTGCTAAGTTAATATTTTGTAATAATGATAGTACAAATACAGATTTTGTGCTTTGTTTCAGTGTTAAGAGTTATCCTGACATAATAGGCAGGGATTTGTGAATTGCGAATGGTATTTAAGTTTGAAGGTATTTAAGTATAACCTCCAAAGTTCCCTTCCAGCCAAAGTTTTTCTGTCATTTTGAGGGAAGCATCAGTAGTTCTGTGCAAGAAACCAGAAAAGCCTCTCTGAATAAACAAGACCAAGTTTAGCATTCTTGTTCCAAATCCTTCATTTTGAGGACAGAAGATGTGGTCCGTGAGATCCTGTAGGCTTGGACTGGCATGGGGCCAGGCTGAAATAGTGGCAATTACTGCAGCAGAGAAGGGACTTTCCTTGGCTAGCTCAGGAAGAAGAGTCATAGTTGCCCAATGGTAACACTGAGATGATCTGCAGGAAGGATCTGCAGGTGTAGCTGTGCTGCAGAAATTAATCATGGCAAAGCACACAGAAGCAGAACTGTGTGATACATGTGTTGCTGGACTGAAACAGATGTGAGAAAAGAGCCAACTTGAGATAATGACTATGGGGACCTATGGTCACAATTCTTTTGTGGCTACATTGTAGCTCAGTAAACCTGATAGCGTTTGGAATGAAGTTATGAACATACTTCTGTTACATGGTAGATTTTGCTGCTTTTATTGAGTGTATTGCTCATAAATTTACACATTTAATAGAAATGTGATTGTGTGTCTTCTTTCTTCGCTCCTCTTTTTCATATGTACTATCAGAGCTCAGTTTTCCAGGGGCTGGATAGGCAGAAACATGGTAAATGTGATTAATGAACAAGCAAATCCAGCAAACTGTGATGCAAGATATAACTGGAAAAAGGAGAAAGCTTCATTGGCCATGGAAACCAGAGAACCTTTAGCTGAGCCAAACTGGTAGGTCTGGATAGTGAAGGTGTGGCTGTACTTCTTTTAGAACATGGCTGGCCTGCACGAGGCAGTTCAGTTCTGCCTCCAATAATGTGGTTGAGCCACCTCCTAGATAACCTAGATAAAGTCACCAGAGATGTTTTGAACAGTTGGCTATCATGCAAATATGTGGCTCCCTGCTCACAAAGTATCTCAGGATTTTTGAATAAAGAAAAACTGAACAGGGAGATGGTTTATCTTCTCAAATCCAGAAGCAGAGGCCTGATCACCTGGCTGACCTGTGTGTGCCTGAAGGTACAAAGCAGATCGTATAAAATTTGACACAGTAGTGTTATAAAGAAGGTTCAATCTCAACAGGATTGGAATAGGATAGACTTTCTTAAGTGTTATTTAACCATAGCACCTGTATTAACAAAGAGTAGTTCCAGGAATTCAGTTGTTGCAGTAGCATGAAGGTCTGGGGCTGCTCAGACCTCTAAAAGCAGCCTGTAAGCAATACTCAGAAGGCTGTCATAAATGAGAGCAGTTCCTAGCTCACTGCTGATGCAGCTGAGCACCAAAGAGCGATTGCTGCTTCTGTGACAAAATAAAGCAGATACAGAGTCAGGTCACTCGAGGGAATGTGAAAAGATCTATAAAAGACGCTCAACCCATAAGATCTGCCCAGTAATACCTGCACATATCTCTGCTGGCTCAGTCTTTGTATTTAAAATGTCTCATCTCTTTTGAGAGACTACACTTTAGTCTGAGTCTTTTCTGAGAGATTATTCTGAGTACTGATACTGACAAAAAAAAAAAAAAAAAAAAGACTAGTTGTAGTCACATGTTTTGTATTAGTAGAAAGGTTTTAAGTGGGGCTTTTTAAGTGTATGCATAGGGATAAAAGGTCAGGGATTTTTCTGAGGTATAGCTGTCTATGTGATGTTTAGATTCTAGAGTCAATTTGCACTACCTTAGACCATGGCTGAGATCAGAGGAGAATCTTCTTGCTAAGAAGTGGCACGAAGTGCAGAGATGCAGTCTGACCTAGTAGGTTCACAAATACAGTTCAGCATTTCACAGACTTAGCAGCTCAGTTTTGAAGACACTGTGTGTATAAATGAGCTTAGCAGAGTTCCTGAGCTAATGAGCTCTGACTCTTGCTACTGCACGATAACTGGGGCACAGAGCTGCACTAATGCAGCTTTGTTGCTCTGTGGCCTGGAGCTGGCTCATTGTTCTTAGATTCCTATGAGAATGCTGGGCCCACACCATGCTCAGCACAGTCAGAGCCCATTGAGATCTGTCTGCACCCATCATTGCAGAGTGATTTGGGAGGTTGTTTCCAGTGTCCTTTGAATGAGTTGCAGATGAGTCTGGTTCTTCTGCTCTTTAGAACTCCTCTAGTTCCAAAATTCTTTTGGGCACTAAGTAGAGTGTTTTTCAGGCTTCTGATTTACCACCATTTGGTGAAGAATAAAATTACTTTATTCTAGACAAATATTAGTTCAAAACACCATGCTGGATTCTGAGATAGTGACGAAAACTGATATAAACAGCTGGCAATAGTTTGGGGATTTGTTTGGGTTTTGGGTGGGGTTTTTTTTCCATGGGTTTGTTGTTGTTTTTTTATTTTTGTCTTTCAATTCTATTATCAGATGTATGAATGTGCCAGTTTGGCAAGGTGTCATTTTCCAGTTCATTGCTTTGGAATGTCATGTGAGAAATGTGCATTCGCATTACAAGTCACTTTAATGGGTAATTGGATAAATGCAATTTAATGAGAGAAATGAATTTTTTAATCAATGTTTATGTAATTCATCTGTCAAGAAATTACCCTTATGCTATAATATAACATTAAGAGAGACAAAATAAAATAATGAGATGAATAAATTATCAACTGAACACTCATGTTAGATATGCTCTTTCCTCTTTTCAGTTGTGTCTGTTAGTAAGGCTTTTGAAAGAAAAGAAAATCGTGATTGAGCAAATGAAGGTTTAATAGAGATTTCTAGTTTGCTTCAGTCCAAATTTCGACAGTGGATTTTGTGCTAGAAGTGTCCAGGTTGTCTCCTATCTGAGACTCAGAACACTGATGCAGATGCCCAAGTCCAGAGTGTCCCAAAGACTTCTGTGGTTGCTAAAGATGTTATGCTGACACATTCAGGTTTCTGCTGAGGAATGATTTCTATGGTTCTCTTAAGAAACTTCCTTAGGACTACATTGGGATTAGAAGAAAGAGGAGGCTTGGATTCATTTTGCCTGATGATGGTGATCTGGGCTGCTTACATTCAAAGATCAGAAAAAGACTTGCAGAATACAAAAGATTTTATCTGAGATGAAGATGAGTGTAGGCCATGGACTGACAATGGGGACACTCTGGTAGAGGAAGGTATTTGTCAGTCTGTAGGATCACTTTTGGCTCTCAAAGGGAGAGAATGGCTTACATTTTGTTGTATCCCAAGAATGTTCTGACACTGCCGTCATTTAAACATTAACTCACCTCTTCACCTGAAGCAATGTTTCCAGATTTATTTCTGGTTTGTATAATGGCAGTGCCTTTGGCCAATGTTTTGGGATTTTACTAGGGACTACTAAATGGAAGTGTAAACTGAAAAGCCAATTTTCATACCTTGGAAGTGGAAATAGACTTGTATCTTTCACAGGCTGAGAGCAGAGCGGGTTTTGCAACCCGAGTTTCTCTAGGGACTTTTATACTACCCCACTATATAGGACACCCTTGACAGTGCTCAGGTTGTACCCATAACTCTGTCCTGGGGTAAAATTCTGCTTTCTGGTTGCAGTTCTCCAAACTAGTACCATGAGCTAGTTTGAGCACAGAGCAGCTATAAGTAACAACGGGCTTTAGCAGAAAGCATGTGTTCTTCGTGGAGCAGGCACCAAAATCCCTACGTTGTGTTTGCATTCACAGGTACATTCTCTGCTCTTCTTAAATAATATAAGGCAGTGTTTACTCTATCACCTGGGGTTTTTTTTCCTCCAAGGAATTTTAACATCTCATCTATGCTCAAGTATCTTACTGACACCTGAGACACTACCTAGTGAATTAGTCTTTTACCTCTATGGCAACAAGTAAGTCCTATTTATTCTGTGTGAGCATGTGGTTACCTTTTAGGACCCCTACATAGTGCCATAGTGCCTCTTTCAGTAAGAGTATGATTGAAATTTTATTTATTTTGGAAAAAGTAAGGTATCTTGCTCAAGACTATTGATCATGAGCTTTTTTGATACATTAATATGAATACTTTTAGGATTGATTGGCATAAAATATTCACCTTTCCTACTGACAAAATGTGGAGCTTTGGCAAAATACATAAAAACATTATAGTGCTATTAAACAGTCTTTAAAAACAAAAGGAGAATTAACTGGTTTGTTTTTCACAGTCTATTTAGAAAATGGCAAAATGCTAATGCAAGTTATATGCCTCTCACATGTAACCCAGCTGTTATTTGTAGTATGGACAGAATTATTTTTTCGTTATTTTCAAAAATATGTTAGAAGTTATTATCCTCTTTGTATGCTAGTTATACGATATATTGCAGGTAGCCAACCCTTCTTTTGTGTTAATTTTTCAGTTTATGCTGGTTACTTGATTATTAAGTTTTTGAGAGTAATTACAGCCATGCTGGTTTTCTGGTGTGAATGTATGTTTTTTCTTGAAGTAAGAAATATAATTCAAATTTTAAAGGTTGTACATTTGCAATTATAATTCCATAAACCCACTCATTTGTTTTCCAGCCAAACTAATCCAGGGCAGGGGTTAGAAAACTTCCTGAAGTTTTTCTGAAGATATTTCTACCCAACAGCAATGCTCAGTTTGAGGCTGAGGAAAAGTGTGATTCTCTCTTTGCCAGTTTAATCTCCTGCTGAGTGCAGCGAGGTTGCAGACTTGGTAGCTTCTGCAGCTCCTCTTACTGTGACTGAGTTCCTGCCCTGGTTCAGTGGATAGGTGAAAGCCTACCACCACCTTGGGGTAAAGCAAATACTTGAGTGAAGTGTTGGCGGTGCCTTGCTGTTGAAGCACAGAGACTGTAACACAACAGCCGTAACAGTAATGTACTGCGGCAGTCATGCAGCGCAACACTGCGGCATTAATTGGAAAGCGTTAATTTCAGTGATAGTTCTGACAAAAACCTCTGCCCAGGCTTTTCTGCCTTTCCTTAACAGGCAGCACCAAGGGAAAAGAGTGCTCCGAGTTCCTACTGAGTGATTCAACACTTTTCAGTGTCTGTCTTGGTGCTGTGTACACAGAGACCTCATTAATATGTGTCTTTTCGTAGTGTTGTTTGTCTTTTTCATAGTGTTGTTTGTCCTTTTCCCAGTGGTACAAGTAACATACTGCTGTTCCCATGACTTTTACCAATTCCCAATCTGTGCATAAGTTTAAAACTGCCTACAGCCTCCTCAGCTGAGGGAAGTTATTATGCAGTGACATAGAGAATTTAAAACTCAATAGCACTTCTGGAATAATATCCTGTTATGACTGCTTACTCCAGAATACAATGGCATGCAGACCCCCATTGTGGCTGTTGCAAAATGGCTTTTACTGCAGCATCTGTTTTTGGTCAAGCTTGTTGTGTGTTGCAGGTCCAAAGGGACTGCAGCCCTCTGGGAGAGAGTGCAACTTTACCCTCATTCCACAATATTTTCTGTGGGAGTTCATAGCACACAACTGACCCTGTCATTCACTTGTGCTGGTATTCCCCTGTCTCTTCTTAAAAAAACCCTTCTCATTCTACTAATTATCACCAGACTATTTTGAGTAATATAATGTCCTCCTTTGATTTTTTTGATGGCAGTTGAAACTGTTAAAACTTCCAAATTTTTTTTTTTTTTATCTTAAATCCTGTATGTGTTGTTATTGTCAGCAATTTAGGAAATATCTTGTAGCAATTTTCAGGTATACTGTATTCTTCCTGGGAGTTGAATTGCTCAGTCACTAGAAATAGAAATCTTGTATTGGACTGCTAAAAACACTACAGCTAGTGAAGTTCCCGTGGAACCCTGGATGAAAACATGTGGGAGTCCTACAGAAATTCCCACAATTAGACGTTGTCAGTCCCTGGGTATTTGAAGTTGTTTGGGACATGGAAACATTTCTGCTTTATTTTTACCCTTGCACGGAGGCTCTGTTAGTATCATGTAAAGATAGTTGTATAGTGCAAAAATATGATAACCTTAATAGACCATTTGAAGATGGAAGGACTGTAATTGTAAGAGCTGTTAACCTAGACATTCTTACCAGACTGTCAAATTATATAATATCAACTATGTTGTAAACTAGGATGAGGGGTAGTGACAGGCATTTAAAATAAATACTAAAATAAAAATACTTTAACCATCTGAAGTCTATAAAATACTTTCAAAGTCTTACATCATTTTCAGTGTCATGTGCTTGACACAGTATACAGTATTCCTCAGGAGCAAAATTCCTGACCAGTCAAGCACATACCAAGGGAGAGATGTGTAAGACTATTTCAATGGTGTGCTATTTCTACAATATACGACAAAACTGCTTCTCATAAATACTCAGGTTTCACTGTTTTCACGTGGAGTTTGCAAACCTGATTCTAGGAGCACTCTGGACTTTGAGTATCATGTCCCATGTTTGCAGATTTGTTTTAATCTGCTAGTATCTTGGAAATATTACTAGCTTATCATGGTTAAAAAATACCGTTTCCTGGTTGCATAACATGTTCCTCTGGAAAGCAGCTTCTTAGGAAGAATAGCACAGGAATCTAACCCAGCAACTCTTGCAAGCATTCCTGCTTACTCTGAGAGGATAAACCCGTATTAGGAAGCGCATTTCTTCTCTGTAAAGGGCTAAGAATTTCAGGCAATTTCCATACTGCTCATTAGAGGTCAGTAATGAAGCACGATGGAAAGAAGAGTTGCGCAGGCATTAAAGAACTTGGTTCCCTTCTGTTCGGGGTTTGAGACGGAAAAAAAATCTGGTTTCCAGATGTAGAATTTAATTATAGTCTCTTAAAAGAGATTTCATGTTAAAATGAAAAAAAGGATATAGTTTATGAACACTGGATAAAACATAAAAGTAATTTAGTCCCTGGTAATATTTATGTTCTAGTACAGTATCCAGGAATTGAATGCATGCTAGATGATTTTGTAGGCAAACCCAACAGATTTAAATTACAAACTAAAGGTGTAATAACTATCTCGGTATGCCTCCCAACAGAGATACATTACATGAGAGAAAGCCACATGGCTGCCTTAAGGACAGTGACTCATCTTCTGTTCTGACTAATCAGTGCTATAGTGAGTATATGGTGAGTATCATCTAAAAGTTTCAGGTTTTATGACTTCGTTTGTATTTTAATGTGGATTTCAAATCACAAATGCATGCAATGTAACTCTTACTTGGTTACTGATGTCCTGAATGGACATCTGATCTTCCAGTTTCAATATGCACCATTAAGACCCATCTCCCCTCTCTTCTAAGGCCCATTATGGCTCCAATCCAAATCTCACCATTGTTAAGACTCCACTGCCTCCTGCCAACTTTTTTGTCAGCACCCTAAAATAGTAGAGCCCAAGGGACTAACAGTTCATATTGGTAAGAATGGTGAAGCAGTTTAACAGTTTAAAACAAGTGCTTTTAAATTTCCTTGAGAAATTTACATAATCTAAAAAAAAAATTCCTCTGCAGTCATCCAATTTCAGAGTGGAGAATCACTGTGATTTTCATTTTGGTCTTAGAGACAGAATTATTAGTGTACTAAATCAAGTAAATTGCGTATCATGCAAAGGTAGGTCATTTTCTGGATTTAATAATGCAAAATCAATAGAAGCATTTACTGCATTCTGGTGCTTTCTGAACATGGTCTGAGACAGTTTTTCAAAAAACAGTTTTTCAGCACTCGGTGTACTGTGAACTGCTGCCAAGGCAGTTCCTCATAAACCTCTCCCAGCAGTCTCTGCAGTTAACATCTTCCTTCCTTATCCCCTCTTCAGGTTTTGCTCAAAGCTTCAAGTAAACATTTCAGCCTTTACATATAAGAATAAAAATCACGATCAGTCAGCACAAACATGTGCCTCTCTCTTATGGAAGTTTTGGGTTTTAACTTAAAGATAAAAAGGGTTCCCTTAAGAATCCAAAACTTCACTCCTTGTCTTCTCCATCCCATTCTCTCAGCTTGGCAAGGAGCTGAGCTCTTTCCTATTGAAATTAAATAAATAGTTCTTGATGGCTTTTACTGGAAGTTACAATTACCTTTAAAAAAGGGAATATTCCTTCCATCAGTATCAGGGATATACATCCATCTCCATCCACTGCTCTTTCCAAGCTATCTGGTTGCAATCACATTAATCTCAAGAGTGAAACTAATGGAATCCTTTTTTCAGTTTTGAATATGACCTGTGTTAAACATGGTACATTAAAATACCTAAAGAAATTAGTCACTCAAAACTGAATCTTGCTCTGATGGACAGAACAGAGTTACCTGTTTAGACTGAAGTACCAGGAAATCCATTAGTATATCCTGCTTACCATTCTCATAGGAGATAGTTATTCCCAGGAACATAAACATTTTTAAAGTGAGGTGGTAAAGTCAATGTAGTAAGTGAAGACCAACTGTATTTTTGAAAGAATCTCAGGGACTGTATGTATATTCAGCTTCTGGAATTGGTCCTGTTCAGTGGAAGACTGCCTAAGATGAAGGTTCAATTGTGGAAGTTTCTTAGCAGGGAACTAGTAAATAAAATAGAAATATTTGGGATCTGACCCAATAGATGGGCCTCAAAGGTAAGAAGCAACCATACCTGTTTTTAGGGAAGTAGAGATGCACCCTCCCCAGGAAAAAATTATATAGAATTATTTAATTTTCTACTGCATATAGTGCAATTATAATGCGTATTGTGAGGCAATGAGAAAAGAAATCTTTGTGATTATCACGCAATTCTGTCTCCCTCTCATTTCTCTTCCTTTCAGGTGGGTAATGGCACAGTTGTGAGACTTTGTAGATTTTGCCTAAGTGCAAAAATTGCTCTTAGATACTGAAAGGGCACAGTGCTTTATAGATATCAAAATACCTGGTTGCCCCCAGCATGTCTTCATGGGCAGAACCTCTAGGCAGTGCATGGTGAGGAATGATGGGGCATCATGTTCTGATTCCAGGCTGCTTGAGCTATGCAGTGCAAGTGTTTCGAGGTTAATTCAGCAAATAAAAGGCCAGGTTTTCCGCTCCATTAGATATAACCTGTATAGCCAGCTAGACTTAAGTTGATTTGAATTGGCATTTTGGTTCCCCTAGTTCAGGGCCACTGTGAGGAAGAGAACAGCAGGTATAGCAGAGGAGGTGTTTTGTTCTGCTCATCAGTCTTCTTAAATGTTTGTTTGAACGTTTGTTTTTCTTATTATTTTTTCTTCTTATGAGAACTTAGAAAAAGAAGCAAAAAGGCACAAAGTAGTTTAATATCGTTTCCTTATCTTTATCATGTCATGCTTCTATTGCACATGCACAAGAAGTAACTACAGCATAGTGTAGAGATTTCCCATATTGCTTTAATGTAGCTGTCTTGGGGTGACTTTATGATGTGTATCCCATATCGCTGCCCTATGCCCAGGAATTAATTTTGTACCTTTCTATGCCTGTTGGGGAAGATGAAACAGGAAAGCCTTGGAAATATGATTGCCTGACAAAAGATTTTGGGAATATGAAAACTACAGGCAACATCGAAATGAAAGCCACTTTTGAAATACCAGGTCTTAGTTACTGAACAACTAGAAAACAATGGTATGGCCACTGAAGTAATCCCCTCTTGATGGAACAATACCCTCTGCTTGCAAACAGGTCCAAGGGTCAGAGCAGACCCTACTAGCTCAGCAGAAGGGGTCCAAAGAGTAGTTTTTAGAAGTTAAGATGTAACACTCTATGGTAATATAAGAACTCTTATAGGCTGTATGTAAATGCTATAGGATTTGTATCTTGTATTAGATTGGTTAGTGACAATTAGAATATTCAGTGCAGAAGATGATTTATTGTATTGTAACCAGGACTTCAGACATTCTCATTCTCTCTCTTCTATTCATTCTCATTCTCATTCTCATTCTCACTCTCTCTCTTCTCATTCTCATTCTCATTCTCATTCTCATTCTCTCTTACATTCTATTCTCCTGCTCTCTCTTCCACTCTTGCTCTTACACTCTCTCTCTCACCCGTTCACTCTCTTGCTCTCTTGGGCCTGCTCAGAGCTGAGTCTAGCAGCTCTGAGCAGTGCCCCAATACCCACGCCCTTTACAATAAACCGGCTGTGTCCCAAGACCTGCCTATAGAGATCTCTCGTCTCCATCCGTCACCGTCTACGTCCGGCCGTCCCGACTGGACCCCAGAACCCCCGTAACCTACATATGCCTTTAAACTGAGCCTGAGAGGGGGGAGGAAACCCTAAGCAAAACTTCTTCAAAGCAGTTTGCAGCTTGTTCAAGGTCACACAGAGATAGAGATTTTTTTTCAGCTGCAGCAGGGGAGCGAGGAAGCACCTGGCTTGCTGCTTTCCAGTCAGCTTTTGGTCAATTTCAGCTTCTTTTTTTCTGGAGAGAGACTGGGGGTTGAACTTTTTTTCCTTCCCTGGAATTTCAGGTTTTCTCCCCTTTCTGCTGGACTGCTTCAAGATCAGAACACATCAGGAGGACTTTCCACTGAGCACAGAGGGCCTGACCCTGGGCCAAGCCCCAGCTCTGAGGAGGAGGGAGACCAAAGGGAGGACTCTAACACTTTCCCAGATTTTTTTTCCACAGCGAGAGATTTTTATTATTTATCATTATTTTCCTTTTCCCGTGTGTTTGTTAAATAAATAGTTTTTATCTCCTCCACTTTCCTTCGAGGAGAATTTATTTTTTCCCGAACCTGGTGGGGGAGGGATGGTTGTGACCTGTCTTCTCTCAGAGGATATATTTCTAAATTTGGCCAAACCGGAACAGTAGCTAATGAGGACAGTCCTAGCACTTGGCCATGGCAGCATGGAGCTGCATTTGTTTAAATTGTGGAGGACGTATGTTCTGTATTTACTCTTATTTCCTAGACTGAAGCATGGGGGGAAATTTTTTCTATGCTGGATTTAAACTTCCAGAGTATTATAACATATTTTGATCTTTTATCCTTATTTCTCTTTCAGTGAAACAGCAGGGAGGACTTGCTGGTCTGACAGAGAATTGTAACTTTCAGGTACTATTGCAGGTCGCACTAAAAACTGCTCTGTCTTCCCAGGCAGTCCACGCTTGGTTCAGTGCAATTGTGCTGGTCTGCTCTCCAGAAAATGTTCCAGAGCAACGGTCTAACACAGCAAGTGTGCTGTGGACCCAACTTGTCCTCACCTTCTAATTTGCTGGCACTTTGTTCTATGTAATATGATGTTAAATGTGCCAAAGTGTTGAAAATCCTGATCTGAAAACACTCTGCACTAACAAAAGGTTATTTTTTCCCAAATTATTTCACAATGTAAGACCCAACCCAGAGGCAAAAGAAAGTTCATGCAGAAAAGGAGTGGAAGGGAACCAGAAAGGGTATTTCTTTGGGCATCTTCCTATTTGCAGTATTACATAACTATGGCAAGTTAAGATGCCTAAATAAAAGACCATTGAACATTTTTTTTCTATTTTACTTTTTTTTTTTTTTTTTTTTTTTGTATTTTCAGCACTTATGGGAAAACTGGCAAATTCAACACTTTATGTTTAGTAATATGCTGTAGCTTTACCACATACTGTTTCTGTCTCTAGTTATGTTCCTAAAAACCTACTCAGGTCTATCCTTACTCTTCATCTGTGTTGCCACTTCTTCATGTGTGTTCAGGAAGGGAGTCAGTATGTAATACTAATGAATACTGGATGGATGATAAAAGGGTCATTGCAAGCACTCTTTTCTTTCATAACCACTCTATTGGACATGTAGGCAGCATTTCCCTTGTGTATATAATCAGACTACACTCAGACTTAATCTCAGTAATTGCATTTTGGGAAATAAGATACTTTTTCCCCAACAACACTGGAATTTGTTCCACTAACTATTTCAGTAATTAAAAAGAAAAATCAGTAATTTTATATCAAAAGATACCAACTTCACATGCATCTATACTGTAGCCCTGAAAAGTTTTGTTCAGACATCTCTTATGTTGTCTGTGAAGCAAAGTATTTATTTTGGTAATCTGTACCATCAGCATCTTGCACCATAGCATTTACCAAATTATTGTACCTTAGACCAAATTTCATTGTTCTCTAAATCACTGAAAAGAAGCTCTACTCTTGAAGTATTTACTTGAGCATTTGAGGACAAAGACTTTTTGAAAATGAAACTTTGGGGTATTGAGAACCCACACACTGGCCAGAAATATGGGGCAGTGAGAAGTAATAGGCAGTTTTGGTTCAAAATACTTTGTTAGAAAATGATCAAGAGCATATTAGAAATACAAATAATGACTTTGAAATTTAATAGCCTTGCAGGTTTTATTTGTAACCATTACATTGCTACATAACTGCAAAGGGGCTTGGGGGACAGTTGTTTTTTGTAACAAGTTCATGATACAGTTGTATGTTACAGTGGCCTTTTACTGAATGCAGATTGCCATATCAGGCTGTCGTTTTGGGTAACTGCAGCGCTAAGTCTAAGTCCTGAGAAGCTGTTAAGTGAGTATTTGAACTCCAAGTAGCGAAGGAGATTTTAAGTGTCCTTTAAAGCCTTACAGAAATAGTAATAACCACCCCCCGCCCCCCAGATTCAGAACTGCTCATAATTTTAATTTGTTATTTCAGTCACCAGAGATTAATTGAAGACCAGAAAAGTTATTCTCAGTCATCTGACTGGTTTCTGCAAAGCCAAAGCAGCTGGAGCACTATTACATGTAACTCATCTAGAGGGGCCATTACCATTAGTCACATTAATGTCTGATCGAACCATTAGCTTAGGTGAACTCTCAATCAACATCCATTTAATTTTTCTTTTGTGAAGAATTGTTTCTGTGAAGGACAGATGGCTGTCTCTAGCCTTGACAGAAATCTGAGGGGGATGCTCCTTCCCCATTTAAGTTTTTGGTACAGGATTAAAGACAATTTGCGTATTCTGGGCTGTGGTAAAGACAGATTGTAAAAAAGTAGGCAAAAATTAAATAATATCTTAGTATCAAATAATCAATAGTAAGCTATTGTTGGCTAAACTCTGGTTAGTCCTTTCACGGACTCATACCATGTAGAGAGTTTTCTTTTATGTCTATTGTGTGACCTTCTCTGAAAGCTCAAAAGTTACATCTTTGCCTCTAAGAAAGAAGCTGTAAAAAAGATGGAAAGGACAATGAATGCACAGCATTCATTGACAGGCCATGCTGCAAAAGTCAGGTGGCATTTTGGTGAGTAGAGCAATGACTGCTGCCTATATAGTAATGCACATGCATCAGGAACATTGTCCTGGGACTAATTCTGGAGCAGAACAGTTCTAACTGAGTTATTCCTTAGATCAAAAATTGACATCTACATCCGAGTGGGTTTTTAAAAGTATCTTGTTTTAGAATGCACAATCAAAATGTAAGCCAGCAAGCCCTATGGGCAATTTCTGGTCTGTGCTGGAGGAATGTAATTGCTGTGTGATTTGTCGCTGGATTCTGCACCTGGGATGGGGTAACCCTGGTTGTGTGAATAGTGTGGGGAAAAAGAGCTTGGAAACAAGTGCTGTGGAAAGGGACCTGAGGTCCTGGTCAATGGCAAGTTGAGCATGCGTCAGTAGAGCCCTGGCAGCCAGGAGGGCCAAGCGTGTCCTGGGGGGCATCAGGCACAGCATCGCCAGCTGGGCAAGGAAGGGGATTGTCTCGCTCTGCTCTGCACTGGTGTGCCCTCACCTTAAGTGATGTGTGCAGATTTGGGCACCAACAATACGAAAAATACATTAAGCTATAAATGAGTGTCCAAAGGAGGGCCATGAGGATGGTGATGAGTCTGAAGGGCAACTCTTGTGAGGAGTGGCTGAGGTCACTTGGTTTATTCAGTCTGGAGAAGAGGAGACTGAGGGGAGACCTCATAGTGGTCTTCAAAATCCTCAAGAGGAGAAGCAGAGGGGAAGGTACTGATCTCTTCATCCAGACAGAACCAGAGAAAATGGCACGAAGCTGGGTCAGGGAGGTTTAGGTTGGATATCAGGAAAAGATTTTTCACACAAAGGGTGGTTTAGCACTGGAACGACTCCCCAGGGAAGTGGTCACAGCCCCAAACCTGACAGAGTTCAAGAAGTATTTGGATAACACTCTCAGGCACAAGGGGTGTCCTATGCAGGGCCAGGAGTTGGACTGGATGATCCTGATGGGACCCTTCCAACTCAACATATTCTATGATGCTATGATTTCATTGTTTCAACAGTGTAAAAAGAAACAGCATTTGACTCACCAAGCAGGGAAAGACTAAAACCATATTGCTTCCAAGCTATGATGAACAGCCCAGATGTACTAAAACATCCAGCAACAAGGACCCATATCTAAAATGCAACAGTCGGGAGTACTTTCAAGTTTTCCTCTTGAACTATTGCTTACTTATGTGTAGGGTAGTGGTAGGCAGTATAAATCCATGTGTTTGAGAAAGCAAAAAATTAAAGAATGCTTGTATTCTTGTCCATTTGCATTTAAGCTGACCCCTCTAGTCTTGAAGCTTCACAGAGTTTCTAGAAAAGAATTTTTATGGCATTGAGGAACAAGGAAGTGGTGTTCACAGAGGAGCATTTCACAAACGCAAAATTCCACCCTTCAGAGGGAAAGTATGTAGGATTGTGGACGGTTACAGTGTCCCAGGATCATAAGTAGGAAGTACGATCACATCATAGCAGTGCTAAAGTAATTAATACTATCAAGACAACGAGGTCTTTTTATTAGGATATTAGTCACCCGCCAAATTTCCTGCTGTGTTCCAGACAAAGCTGTAGTTCTTAGGTCTACTTTGTAGTTTTCTGCTCCTGACAGTTGTGCTTTAAACGTCTCTGAAATAAAACTCTGTATTTGGAAAAGTAAAACTTGTGCCAATTTAAAATACCAGTAGAACTGGATAACTCCTTTCATTTGAAAATAAATTAACTGAAAAATGCTGTTTAGGAAGGGACAAAATTGTTCATGATGGATGTCAAGTTTGGGGAAGAGGAATATCTGGAAAGAAGGCTGAAAGTATTTGAAGAAGATGAAAAGTTTAATTTTGAAATGTACAGAAGTTTTAGGCTGTTTCTCAAAATGGTGTTTTTGCATAAACAATTTTCTTAAGTTCCACATGAAAAAGTAAAATATTTATGCCACGAAGAATGTCAGGAATATTTATTCACATTTATATGAGCTGAACTCTTTACCCACACTGTGGATTCTAAAGAACACTTAATTAGATTTAAACATACTCTTAGAGCTAAGCATATGTTTTAGGGACGTGATAGAGCATCTTTGCTCAGTTAGAGCTTGGACACTGATTTTAATGAGTGATTCTAAAAAAAATTAAGAAAATATTTCAGCCTGTATTAGACTGAGTTCGTGAATAAGGCCTTCAATGTGTGTCAAACATACTAAGTAGTGTAAGTTGTTATTCACTGTTAGTGCATGTATGATTTCTAGAAAACATGTTCCTTCACATCTGGCATTTCTGTGACTGAACCCTTTCCTTTGGGAATTTCTTATTTTCGCTAGGAAGAAGACCTCTCAAAAGAAATGTTCTGTGTTAAAATACTATCTGTCTGCTGTAAAGTAGATTTTTGAAATGAAATTTGAGCTGTTTCTTTGTTTGGGCTCTACGTTTGTATCTAAACATTTAAAAACCACATTGGCTGTACTTTCTATTAGAAGATACCTATGGAAATATTTAAAAGAGTGAAAGATTTCAAGTCAGAATTAATTTACCTTTCACAATCCTTATAACAAACTTATAGAGAAAATACAAACCCTTTTGTGATCTTATTTTTCTGCTCTGTGATTTCATTATTAGTCATAGAAATATTTCAAATTCATGAAGATAACAGGTGACTGATTACTCAATGATGCAGCAGAATAAATCTGTTGTAACCATAATTAAAGAGTAAATGTGTTTCACACTGCCCATGCAGTGGACATTAAATGTGTTACATGGAAGAAGCAGACACCTTAGTGTTACCAGCAGTTCCCTAATAAATTGAGATAATTAATTTCTGCTGAACATCTTGCATACAGATGTAAGTTTAAACTTACCAAAAATATTTTTAGAGTTCTGTCTTTTTCAAAGTCACCTCCAATTAAAATAGCTGAGGGAAAAAATCAATTTTCACAACTGAATATCTATATTTCTCTTACAGCTAAGTAAGAGGTTTTGGCTGGAATTGAAGACTCATGAAGTAAGACCCATGCGGAGCAACCAGTAAAAATAGATCTCTTTATGCTCTGCTTTACATGTTTTCTAACCTCTTTAACACTTACGTGATGAGTACACTGAAGAAGACAAAAAGTTCTCATACCCCGACCTTGTCATAGTGATGTCAGTACTGGGGGACCAGCAATATGGGTGAGGATACCCAACACCTTCCAGCACTTGGTGGGCTCTCCAGCCCTTGGGAATAAGAGTCCTGCAATATGCTACGTCCATGGCTTGCGTAACCTATCTGATTCCTGCAGAAGGAAACACAATTTCATGCAAAGATATGCTGAAAAGCCAGAGATTCTAGATCTGTTTTATTGTTTTTGTGGCCTCCTCACAGGCTGGTAGCAGTGGATACCTTTCATCCTGACTTTGTTTTGCTTTTTGTAGCTGTAGAAAACCAGATCCAGGAGGAGGATCTGTGTGTTGTGCACAAAAAGGACCCTGGTGAGAAGGGAACTTTGGTACAAGAGAAATGAGCTCCTTGCAATTCAGGATATGAGATTTTATTTTGTTCTCATCATTTTTAATATTGTCATCATCAAATATTGTGCAGATAGATTTTATGTCCACAAGTTCCTTTGCACAGATACGTTTAACAACGGCCTTGACTTTCATGGCTAGAAGAGCTTCCTTGAACTTATTACTCCTGGTCTTTTAAAATCATGAGCCCTACAGGAACTTAGCCAGCTAACCAGGAAATAATGGCCTGACATTGAGGCAGCTAAAAATAAATTACCCACTTTCATATAAATATCTATGTATGTATTTAATGTATGTAACTTACAAATTTGGCATATTTTGCTGGTTTCCCTTTATATAATGCTTGTAGAGATATTGTAGGGTTGCTGCTTTTGCTGCATTGTAACTACATTTGTTCATAGAATGAAATGGTCAGATCAATATGATCATGGCAGTGAGCTTCTGCACAGGTGCCTTTATCAACAGAACTTTTTAAAATGGGTGTAAGTTTGCTGTTGTAAGGGCTTTCTGTATAGTTGTTCAGCAATTGAGCTGGTATGTGTAAGTACTAAGGGATTTGCCATTGCAAATCTTTAGTGGAAAAGTTTATTCTATAAAAATGAAAACTTTGTTTAGGAAAATTTCTGTTTTGTGAGGAAGTTTTGGTTTTGAAAGAGACCTGACATCAATTCAGTGATTTGTTTGTGCTTTTAACAGATACTAAGTCCTTGACATTGCTCTGAATGCTTCCAGCATGAGTGCTTCAGAAGCACTTCCAGAAGATGGCAGTGAATGTCACTGTGCCTGCTCAAAACATAATTCCTCTTTGCTAAATCAAGAAATCCAGCCATCAGTCAGCCTCCAGAAGCCTGACTGCCAGATTAGCCTTCAGATTGCAAAAACTTGGCACCAAACCTATGTTCCCCTTTGTATTTGGCCTGCATTTACCAAAAAAATGGTCAAAAGACACCAGCAGTTATGTAGGCCACTTTCCAACAGTGTTATCCTCTGAGTTTAAACAGATCTAGGCCTAAAAGTGCCAGATCTTAATCAATTGTAATTACTATTTAGAATTAATAGCTTTCCTGAATTGCTGACTTGTAAATGATTCAGAGACATTTCCCCGCACCTTTCTTGAGGTGCTATTAGCTTGATTTTGAAGAGACTTAAACATTTTGAACATCATTTCCTAATCCTTTTTTTATCTTAACTTTCTTTTTGAATTTGTTTCATGTGCACCTACAAACATACAAACACAACAATAGTTCAAGTCAATATGTTGACCTCTAAAGTCTGCTTCCCTGTAGTTTCTTTTTGTGCACTTTGAAGTCAGCAGGAATGATTTACATCCCACAATGACACCTGAAATACTCCCATAAAACTGGACTGTGGTAGTTGCTGTATAAGCAGAGTCCAGAGAACAAAATATACTGAGCTGACCAAAGAAGTAATAAGGTCAGAGTTGGGTTTGGGTACAGAGGATGACCAGTATGTATTTTAATGGATTTATTTATCAAAAAACCCTTTTATCCTCAGAATTTTCTGTATTTTAGATGTTAGTTCGCATTTATAATGTTTTGTTGTAATTTTGTTACTTGAATTTTCAGTTCTGTTGACTTAGCTATTTCCTTGGTCTGTCGTATCTGAGTCTATAAGGTGTTTGTTTCTGACACTAGGTGTCACACTAAGAATGTTTCTGTTTCTGGAAAGAAACTAAATCCTTTCCCAGTAAAGGAGAATACAGACTTCCCAGAACATCCACACAGTCCGAGTGCCTGAGGTCAGTAGGAGGTTTTGCATTGATCTTGGTGCAGCAGAATTTGTGCCATTGATGCTTATCTTGATTCATTCCTTAAAGAACTGCAAGACTTGGACACAAACTGCCAATCTGGCAGTCACTTGGATTTGGTGTCCCCATTCAGTGTCCGAGGAGCCAACTAAGTGAAATGTCATTTGCCTCCAAATGTTGCCCGGTCTTTTCCAAGACTTGGATATAGAGTTAATTAGATTTTCCAATACAATAATCTAGCTCCATAAATAAAAGTACAAATGAGTGTTTCTCAAAACAAAATTCAGCAGAATGGACTGTGACCTTGCATGCCCTAAGACCTTGCATGCCCTAAGACTCAGAGTCAATGAACTGGTTCCTGGGCTTTGACTGGAGAATGTGTGTTATTCCATACTTCATGCTGAGACCTCAACTCGCCTGTGACTGTGACCTACAGTCAGTGCCTCTTTCCTTTGCAATGAGTTTCATGGGTACTCTTCTAGGGCCCATGTATGCACTAGGAGGATAGTGAGAGAGGTGGAAGAAGTAGCCTGGTGGTAGCAGAAAGGATTATTGTGCAACAATTGTGCAAAGTTTAGAGAGTCAAAGCTTCCAAATATTTTGGCAGGAGCTTTCCTGTATATAGCTATTTATATTTGGCCTAAACTGAAGCTTGTTGAAGTATAGAAGCTTGTGCATCAGTAGTGGCGCACCTTGGATTTGGCACTTAGTACAGATATGAAAAGATGGGTCCATGCCTGAAGTGTTTCCAATAATGAACAGAGAGTGTAGGTGGAAAGAGATGCAACAGAGAACTTCAAAACTCTGTATTCATTTCTCATTTGTGCTTTTTGAGTGAGCAATTTGTTCACCAGGTGTCTCATGCCAGCTCATGCTGATAGATGCAAGAACTTTATCTCGGAAGGTTCTGAAAGCTGTTAGAGATAGACTTCATTCGTTCTTCCAGCCTGATGTTCTGAGAAAAGAGTTTAAATCCTAAACACTTGCAATTCTTCTGCAACACAGAATAGAGTCAAGTTGAAAGCACTATAAAACTTGTTTACAAGGACTCAGAGAGTGAAAAATTGTTTCATTTAAAATGTTGCAGAGGAAGTAGGATCTGACAGCTCAAGAGCCCGATTTTTTCCTGCTTCACAGCAGGGATAATGCACAACCTTGGAGAGCGCTTACACCAGGGCTCTCCTGGTATGCGTGGGCCTGGTAACACAAGAAGGATACAAGGTAGTGGACAAAATCATTTCCATTCCATTCACCTGCTTCTTCACGAGTTTTGTGGTTTTCAGTATCACAAGGGAAGGTCTGCTCTAGTTTTCCTCCCATCACTGTCTTGATGGGAAGAGCAGTGGTGGGACAGACACAGCTGGTTCCCATATTCCTCCTTCTAAGAGAGGTAGCAAAGGGAAGGATACAGACTTCATAGGCCTGTTAATACTGTAGGGCACTGAAACCTGTTTCCTTTGTCTTGTACCACTCATCAGAGTAAAAAACCCAAAGAGCTGTTGATGGTGAAAAATTTTCAATGTCAGGTTAAACAGATATGAAATTCTTGGTGCTTGTTTCACCCTACTGCTCTTTGGTATGAATTTGATCTGTGTTTGCACTAGCATAGATTAGATAGACAGGTCCTATGGAGCAAAGCCTTCCCAGTAACAAGTAAAACATGGTGTCAGTTCTCATGTTCTGGGATCACTGTTATGCCCATTAAATAAAATTCTGGTTGTATGTATAATAAAAAGATAACGTTGTGCAGAAATGGTCAGGCTGGTGTTCTGGATCCTGTGTCGTGTATTAGGATGTATTAGCTATTCTGCCACTTTCTTACACTGACTCAGACCTAGACAGAACACTGGTTTACGGTATTCTGCATCCTGAACACTGAAAGATAATACCTAATGTGGTGGCTGGTGGGCCTGTGGTACAAAGGACAAAGAAAATCTCCTGGTGGGACAGTGCCTAGTACCAAAAGATCCTCCCCAGGTTAGAGTGACAGAAAAGGCTTCTCCCAGGATGCCCTGTTCTGTTATGTTAATGTACCCCAGTTCTGCTTCCCTGGTTGGCCTCCCTGCCCCTTGTTACTTTACATGTCCCTGCCCTAGAAGGTTCTCCACTCCAAGTTTCCCCCATTGGCCCTTGCCCCATTGCCACTCTCTCAGAGTTTCCCATTGGCTCCCATACCCTAGTCCTGCCTGTGTACTGCCCCCATGCCCTCAGCTCATTGGTCTCTGATGCTCGCCCTGCTCCAGTATATAAACCTGGACCCTCCCATATTCTTTGTCTTGGTCCCTGGAACCCTTCAGGCGTGTGGCTGCAATAAACCTCTCCCGTGGAACTCTCTACGAAGACCCTTGCTGCCTCTTTGCCGTCAACCCATTTTAAGGAGCTATCTGTGTGTGTGCGTGCATGCGTGTGTGAGTGTGTGGTGGTCCTGCCGAGCGGCTTCGCCTTGGAGACGCTTTTTGGAAGGTCGCAGCGCCTCATTATCCGGCACCGCCAAGCTGGAGACCGTGACAACCTAAGTCACTGTCTTTCAAATAAGAAAGCAAAAAAAAAAACTTTCACTGTCCAGTTTTGTCCTTCTCCATGCTAGACACTTAATGAATGTATGCCACAGGCTTATCTGCATGCTTGAGATAATGTAAACTGTAGCATGTTTAACATATTCTGCTTCAGATCACGTAGGAGATAATGGAGGAAGCTGCACAAAACAACTGCAGGCAGAAGTGAGGAAGGAGGGGCTGGCCCTATGAGAGCCTGAGGGCAGCATTAGTACAGCTTTTACTGGCTGTTGGTGTCAACCATAGGCTTCTCAGTGCCTGTGGGCTGGGGGTGAGGGTTGCTTTTTTACCCCCCTGGTGCAGAGCCGTCAGCCATAAGATGAAAAACAGAAAAATCATGTGGTGGTTTTTTTTGTCCTCAGCAAACTACGCTACCCTTGCTAGGTGAAGACAGCAATTCTGCAGGTCATCTGTCTCAGACCAGGGTACAGCTGGAGGAAATTGTGACAAAGTTGCTAAGGCAGGACATGAAGTGGTATATCTGGTGCCTGCTAGTTCTCCTACCTTATACTGTTTTCTAGTCTCAATGAGGAACAAAAAAAAAAAGCATACAATAGAATTGTGCATTTAAGTTCTAGCTCTGTACCTTCACTAACTGTACAGACCATAATGTACTTTAAGATATGTCAAATGTGTTCCTATCTCAAAGAATCACAGAATCATCAAGGTCGGAAGAGACCTTCAAGATGATCTTGTCCAACCATCAGTGTCATGGTGGTGACTCCACCACATCCCCGAGGAAGTTATTCCAATGCCTAACCATTCTTAAAGTGATTTTTTTTTCTAATATCTAATCTGAACTTCACCTGCTGCAATTTAAGACCATTTTCTCTTGTCCTTTCACTTGAGACTTGGCAGAAGAGACCAACCCACACCTCACTACAGCCTCCTTTCAGAGAGTTGTAGAGAGCAGTGAAATCCCCCTAAGCCTCCTCCTCTTCTCCAGGTTAAACAGCCCCATCTCCCTCAGTTGCTCCTCATAAGATTTGTGCTCCAGACCCCTCACCAGATCCATTGTCCTTCTCTGGACATACTCCAGCACCTCAATGTCCTTCTTGTAGTGAGTGGCCTAAAACTGAATAGAGGGTTTGAGGTGTGGCCTCACCAGTGCTGAGTGCAGGGGAACAATCACTGCCCTGGTCCTGCTGGCCACCCTTTTCTTTATACAGGCCAAGATTCCATTGGCCTTTTTGGCCACCTGGCCACATAGATGCTCATATCCAGTCATAGGTCAACAAGCAACCCCAAGTCCCTTTCTGCTGAGCTCTCAAATCACTCTTCCCCAAGCCTGTAGAGCTGCTTGAGGTTGTTGTGACCCAAGAGCACAATGTGGCACTTCAACTTGTTGAACGCTATGTAGTTTACCTCAATCCGTTGATCCAGCCTGTCCAGATCTCTCTGCAGAGCATTTCTACCCTCCAGCAGATCCATACTCCCACCCAGCTTGGTATCATCTGTGAACTTACTGAGGGTACACTCCATGCCCTTGTCCAGATCATCGACAAAGCTGTTAAACAGGACCATGCCCAAAACTGAGCCCTGGAGAACATCATTAGTGACCAGACACCAAACTCTAGTATGCCTGTTGTGCCCTACTATGACTTTGCTGACCATCAAAATTATTCATATAGTCCCAGATTTCTAACCCTCTGAAATCCACTGAAACTCCACTGTGGGGAGGACCACTATTACACACTTGTTCATATGCCTTTGGTAAAAGAAGAGCCTCATTAAAGAAAATAATTTTTTGTGTGTGTCCAAGATCTTGCTGCCTTGTTCAGTCTGTTTCCTTTGCATGTATGAGCACCATCTCTACCCCTAGGCGGCTGCACAAAATTCATCACAGACCAGTTTCTTTTTGATGATTTGGTTTCCTTTTAATAGCTGTCTAGAGGCAAATTCTTCTCAAACCATTGAGTCTGAACGAAAACCCTACAACATTTGGAGCAATTTGGATACAAAATGTTTGGCTTAGATCCATTTCTGTATTTCGCTCTAGAGCCCTTCTTCTTAATTTCTAGTGCACTAGATGTAATATTTTCCTTGTGCTGCTTCTGGTACCTACTCTCACCTGTACAAAACCACTAAAGATTTGTATGATACTCTGAGCATCTTTGCTGCCACCAGTGCAGAATGGAAACCCAAACAGCAGATCAGCTTCTTTCTGCTGATCCATTCTGACCACTTTCAGACTGTTTTCTGAGGTGTTAAATTTTCCTGATATTAGAAATGCAGGAAAGCTAAATGTTATCTAAGGAGCAGTGTCTGGGACCAACTCTGATTTCTGATTTCTGAAAACAATGTTTTCAGTTTAGATTGTTGGTGCAGCACATAATGGGGGCTAACACAGTATTGCTCTCATGTGGTTCACAGCAAAGCTGACTCAACTCTTGTTTCTCTCAGTGTTTCTTAATCTACCAACACAGTTCCAGCATCAGTTATGTTTTTGCTGGCTGACACTGCAGGTCCTTGTTACTTGTTTCAGTTCGCTCATTTTGGAACTCAACATTTGCACTGTGAAAACATTGAAACTCATGAAATTAAAGTGTCTCCAAAGAACACTCGGGGCCAATGAAAATCTGCTTACATAACTCTCATATAGAAGATGGAGTCAATCAAGCTTCTGTCTTCTATCACACTTCCAGTCTATTTCCATGATAAGAAGAAAGAAGAGTAATCTGCTAATAAAAACAGCTCTATCATGTCTGCTTCCTTGGATGGCTGCATAGGGCAGATATATAAGTATTGTCTCACATAATGCTGTATTATTTAACTATAGGCTGATCTGCACTAGTAAGTGCAGGACTGTTAGGCAAAGTTAGTGTGTGTGAATTGTTCTACCTGTGTCATATTCTCTAAAATGTTTGTAAAGTCCTGAAGAGTGTTGTGGTGGCTTTGCATGCTGACACACTGCAGTAAGGGGAGGGCTCCAAAAGGACATCTGTGTGTACAAGATGCTGGATATCACTGTGGAATCATAACGTACATCTTTACAACAGAAATGAAAGCTAGAGAAAGGTGAGATAAGGGAATCTCCTCAGAACATATTAAATCTTAATTCACTGCCAACTATGAAGCTATTGTCTCCCTAAGAAAATATTTGGGTGAGACTTCCCTCAGTGCATAACATAGCAAGCAGTATGTGAAAAACTACGCACAGTATTCTGAATACATGAAAATTTGATAGTTAGCTGGTTTGTAATCTTGGATTAAAATTAAATATTCAGATTAATTTGGGGCTCAATTTTCATTCAAATTAATTTGGGGCTTCAATTTTGTAGGAACAAAAAGTGGGGCAAACCATCCTTATGTAAACATCTATTTCCAAAGACCTCTTAATTCCGTCTGCAGATACATTGCAATGCCTTGAGTTTAAAACAACAACAAAAATTATCTCATAGAGCTGGCTATTTAATCCTCCCTAACTATTTTCCTGGAGTTTTTTTAGCTGTATAGCTCTGTTTCTTAATATAACTCATCTCTTTTAGCAAGATTACCCTTCTGCTCTTTATAGTACCAATAAATTTCTCACCTAATATTTCCTCCTTCCCTCAGCCCTCCAGAGAACCCTTTTTGCTTCTTATTTAGCTGTAAAGTCAAAGCTTCATTTTGATCAACCAGTTTTGTGATCCCTGACCTACTGCCTGTTGTATTTCAAGCAGCAGCATCTTAGAAACGTATCTGTTTAGATCACCTGAGAAATGTTCAGAACTATGTATGCTCAGTCTTTAGAAACACTTGGATGTGTGGGTACATGAATCTTTTCCCTTCTGGCTTGAAACATTTCCAGGCTGCCAATTTTTAAAGTACTCAACAAACCAGTTGGAGGAAACAGATGATCTTTTTTGCCATTAACTTTCTCACGTGATTTGGCAGAGCTGCCATGAATGAAAAGGAAGTGTAGAAACAGGGGGAAAGATTGCATTCATTTTAGAATCTGAGGATTGTGGCTTAAGAAGACATCAGCTTTTTTGAGGGGGCTTTTTTTTACTATTTCTTTTACCCTACTCAAGTGTGCCTGGAACAGTGTTCCCATTTCGGTGTCTTTTGCAGTCTTTTTTAATTAGGCACATAAGTGCCCATAAAAACCTTGTAGAAAACCCAGAGCAGCACTTTTATGTAACCCTACTGCTGGATGGCAAATTGCCACCTCCTGCCCCTCACTCATCCCCTCTGACTGATCATTTTGGCACTGCCTTACTTCTACACAAGACTTACTCACTTAAAAGACAACATTCTCATTTTGGATTTAATTTTTCTCTGCTTATAATTTTTCCATAGATGCATCTATTAACTTTGCTTAGGATGTGTACTGATCATCTCAGTACCTGTTATTTATTGGTTGTTTCTTTGCTGGTACTGTAATTTGTGCATAGTTCTGTTGCTTTGACCTTGAAGTCTGGCATTTTAGAGCCTTCCAGGTGCCAGTTCTCCACCTAGTCATAGGAATCTGTGGATGCCTAGCCAAAATTTTTTGTCCAGTTTTGCTGTGGCAAGACTTAATGCAAACGAATTCTACAGCATAGGTAACAGAAACACTGGTTTCTGGTCATGTATTTCTTTGAAATATGTGACTTGGTATTATGTGTTGTTGGAATATTGTACTAATTATATTTCTGAAATAAGAAAGGAAAACATTTGGAAGGTAGCAACACTCTATAATGTTTATTTCAAACCTAAGGTTATGAACAGCTGTGCCTGCGCTGCCCTGTAAACACACCTACTTTGTTGTCATGAGGCCGCCTTTTCTGACCCTTCCACATCTGAAATGCTGTATTGGGATAGTGTTTTGGTAGCAATGGGGCTTTAGGAGCAGTTTCTATGAGAAGCTTCCAGAAGCTTCCCCCACATCTGACGTAGCCAATGCCAGAAGGCTCCAAGACAGACCTCCCACTAAGCAAGGCTGAACCCATCAGCAATTGTGAGAACACCTCTGGGAGAACATATTTCATAAGGGAAAAGAAATTACAGAAGCAATTACAGCCAGAAAGAGGAGAGAGAATATGTGAGAGAAACAGCTCTGCAGACCTTGCAGGATCAGTGAAGGAGGAGGAGGTGCTCCAGGCACCGCAGCAGAGATTTCCCTGCAGTCCATGGCGCAACCAATGGTGAGGCAGCTGTGCCTCTGTAGCCCATGGAGGTCCATAGAGGAGCAGATAGACACCTGCAACCCATGGAGGAGCCATGCTCTGGAGCAGGTGGGTGCCCAAAGGAGGCTGTGACCCCGTGGAAAGCCCCTGCTGGAGCAGGCTCCTGGCAGAACCTGTGGAGAGAGGAGCCCAGGCTGGTGCAGGTTTGCTGGCAGGACTTGTGACCCCATGGGGAACCCAGACTGGAATAGCCTGTTCCTGAAGGACTGTACCCCACTGAAGTGACCTGTGCTGGAGCAGTTCTGGAAGAACTGTAGCCTGTGGGAAGGACTTAGATTGGAGAGGTTTGTGGAGGACCGTGTCCTGTGAAAGGGACCCCACACTGGAGCAAGGAAAGAAGTCCTGCCCCCGAGGAGGAAGCAGTGGCAGAGACAATGTGTGATGAACTGACCATAGCCCCCATTCCCTGTCCCTCGTGCTGCTGGCAGGGAGGAGGTAGAGAACTGGGAATTAAGTTAAGCCCAATAAGAAGGGAGGGATGGGGTTAAGGTTTTTTTAAGATTTGATTTTACTTTTCATTATCCTACTCTCATTTGACTGGTAGGAAATTCCAGTAATTTTCCCAAGTCAAGTGTTATTGCCTATGACATTCAGTGATGTCTCCCTGCCCTTATATCAACCCACAAATCTTTGGTTATATTTCCTCTTCCCTGCTCAGCTGAGGAGGACAGCGATGGAGCAGCTTTAGTGGGCACCTGGCGTCTAGTCAGTGTCAACCCATCACAAATGCCAGATTAAAGACAGAGGACAATCTGACCTTCACAGAACTCTCTGCTATGCTCTTTCAGACCTTGTGGATAACTCTCCTTTGGGAGTAGCCAGAACTTCCTTGGAAGGGAGCGTGGAAAAGACAGCGCTGGTGCACCTCTTCTTCCATTATATGAGTTAGAGTGTTAGCTTGACTGCACAGCAGTACAGAAACAGTGTGCCGGGGAGGAGAATTTTTCTCTGTCCCATGGAACAGTCCTACCTGAAACTCTTGCTAAAAAGCCTGTTTCATGTCCTTCATGGACCAGCACTAAATCAATGCTTTTTCAGAACCACGGCTTCCTAAAACAATGTAAGCCTATCTTTGTTCTCATCTGTACTTTTAAAGTGATTCAATGATGCTTCATTTTCGAGCCTGAGTTATGTATGAGTTTAGTTATTGGCAGACATGAAGATTGAAATTCAGTGTTTATTTGACAAATGCATAGAGCTTGAACTTGTATTCTTACAGTGGCTGAAATGTTCTACAGTTGGAGGGACCATCTCTAGACTCGATAATTTTACTCACAGTGTCTTTGAAGCACCTGCCAACAGGTGGGCACGATGCAGTTTTCTGCTTTTCAGCTGCTTAATCAGGTGTCTAGTACACTTAATCTGTGTCTAGTACAGAAGCAATGGAGGTTGTCACAGGTGAAGCAAATCTGAATGCACATCCAGCTCTTAGGCAGTTGTCTGTGTAGGTATGTTTACATGCAATTCACCAATGTCAGCCTTACTTGTTTTTACTTTGGATGATCCTGGACACTTAAGTTTCCAACAAAAGTAGTTCTTCCCACTTACATTGAAATTTTGGATCTAGTGCAATTAGAGGATGATTGTGACTGATTCTAGTTTTCATACTTTTAAATACCTAAATATCCTTCATTGACTTTTTCTTCCGTTACTTTGTTGATTAAGTCTATAATTTTGCTCTAACACAGAACTGTATCAGAAGCAACTTCAAAAGTTATAATTATGTAACTGGTAAAGCTTTTGTTGTGGATGTGATATCCCAGCCTTTGAAATGGATCATGGGAGTTTTCTTATTCAGAAGTATATCTTTACTTCATGTATTTTTCTTCCACAAAATAATCTTTTTGAGCCCTGGAAACTTTCAGTATCCATGATATCCTAAAACAAGAATGTTGATTGTACATAATGCCCTGAAGTCTCTTCCCTGGGTTTGGGTAGGTAGTTTGCACCTTCTCTAAACCTCTTGTGATTTTATAGATCTTTGTCATAGTCCTCTCAGTTATCTTCTTTCCAGCTTAAGGCATTTAGTTTGAATTAATTTTTCCTTGCCTGACAGCCACTGCCTAATTTTCTTCATCACTGTTGCAAATGATGCCACCAGTATTATGCATCACTACATCTTTTTGGTTTCTTTCCTATTTCTCCCTGAACTGTTGGTCATTTTTGCTTGTCTTTGTTTTTACCAATGTGAGGCACTGAGTTGACATTTTTATAGAACTATTTACTATAACCTTGAGATTCTGTTTCTGAGTGGTATTAGCTAGCTAGGAGCTTCACATTCACTTTATAAAGTTAGAATTGTCATTTTTTCCCTGACATTACTTCAGATTTGTCTTTATTGAATTTCATTTGGTATTTTATTGCACAGTATTGTGAAGTCCTGCTGCAACTCTTCTTAATCAGCCTTCATTTTTAGTTCTGTGAGTGATTTAAACTTTGTCACTTTGACATTCATGATCATTTATGAATATGACAAATCATATCAGCTTGAGTATATGTCCTCTACAGAGACTCCATTATTGACTCCTTTCTTTTGTGAAAATTAACCATTTGCTATTCCCTTTAGTCAGCCAGTTAGCTTCCCTTTATCCCAAAGCAGCTTTTTTTTTTTCTAGGAGCTCTTCAAGGGGTCTTCATGACACTTTTTCTGGAGATTTAAGTAGTTATATTCACAAGATTCACATACCTGTCCTTGACTCCTTCACAGAACTGGCACAGATATGAGAAACATTACTTTGCTTCATGAAAGTCATATCAGCTCTTCTTAAATGTTTTGTAGTATTGACATCCAACCATGTGCAGTAAACCAGGTCCCAAGCACTCCAAAGAAAGTGTGTTGAAAATAATGTAATGATAATACCATGGTACTATATAAATAATGCAATGCTTTTAAACTTAACAGAAGGGGATAAACTTTAATACTAAATTTTAAACATATTTTAAAATTTTAAGAAACCCTGACATGGTAGGTGCTAAATGTTACTCAAAAAGCAGAGTTAAGTTGCAAAGGAGTGAGGCTGTCACATCCACACATCTCAGTAGAAGTCAGTGCCATAGGGATGCTACCTGGGGCATCTCATCACCAGTGTAAGACCTCTTTAACACTAATAGGACAAGCAGATGCAATGTTTTGTAGTTAGCTTCTTTCCTTGCCAATGTCTGTCTCCTTAGATTCTCCTCCTCCTGGCATTTCTATTTTTGCCTGTGTATGTTAAACACTTAACTTACAAGCTGTAATACAGGCATTCAGAAATGCATCCGAAAGGTCTACAAAAGTCAGTCTGTGTTACTGCACCTCCTTTTTCAGTATTTGTGTATTTTTTCTGCTTGTTGTTTCGCCTAGAAGCAATCTACTCTGTGCTTTTGCAGTGTGTGGCATAATGGGGTCATGGTCTTTGAGCAGAGTTCCTAGGTACCACTGAAAGTTTAGCAGGGTTTCTCCAGATGCCCACTGATTCTATTCACTGCTGCAGTGTTTTGTGCAGTATAATATTTTTCCTCTAATGTTTCCTGGATACTTCCCAGAAGCAATCATGTCTGCTGACACTGAGGCAATTTTAAGTGAGAGGTTACATCCTACAATGTTTATTTCAGCTGTTTTGTAGTAAAGTTCGTTTAGCCCTGGTCCTGGAGTTTTGTTACAATGCATTATGTCAATCTGGCCAAAAATGTTTTCAACTCACACTTCAATTTGAGACAGGACTGTGGTGCATCTGCTGTTGTGTTTCAGTGTGGAACTCTGCCTGGATATTGAAGAGAGTCCTGCATGCCAAAGAGAGGTGCAAAATGCTAACCTAACTTTTCTGCTGTGGCTGTAATTCATGTGCTCCATTATTTCTTCATCACTTATTAGCCTTACAGACTATCTGGTCACCTTCCTCTTCCTTGTGTATTTGAACAAGATTTATTTTTAGTTTCAAAGCTTTTTGAAAAATATTCGTCAGATTTTTATTAGCCTGTCTTAAGGAATTTTTACATTTAATTTGTCAGATTTTCATTATTTTCTATTTTCTTTGTTTGGAAATAGTGTCAGCTCTTTTCAAGAAAGCCATCTCAGTCTAATAGGTTTCCTTGGTGAAATGTTTAATCTTACTAGCCTTTCCTGGGCATTTGAGGGGAAAGAAGAGGAGGAAGGAAGGTTTTAGTAGATGCTGAAGGGGTTTTATGGTTCATACTTACTGCTTTAAGAATGCAGAATTGATTTTGTGGCATCATGAAGCAACATTTAGAATGCATATTGTTATCAAAGAGGAATAAAAAAATACTGGACTTTCTCAGCATGTGTTAGGGTTTTAGCCCTCATCCCCACAAGTGTATATTATGTAGATAATGCCATTTAAACTTTTCACTTCAGGATCCAGTGGATCAGGAGACAGCCTAAAAAGTCCCCAGGACTTTTATATGTGAAAAGGAAAGACAAACAGACCCTTTCAGAAGCCAGTGCAATATCTTGCTTTCTCTATGGTAGTTCTGTCCTGTAGTGTTGTGACAATTTGCCAAGCTGTGCCACATGTCTGAGCTGCTTCTTCAGTTTCCCAGTGAAGACAGGATCCATGATGCTAATGTGCAGTTATTTACATGCCTACTTCACACCTGAAAGCTGGCCAAATGAGATGAAAGCCAATTCCGCTTTCTAGACACTGTTCAAAATGTGTATCTGCTTTGCAGGAAGCAACTTGGCAACAAGCACATGCTATTTTACCTCAGGTGCAAAGACACTGGCAGAGGGATTTACTTTTACCGTGTGTGTGTACAGCAGCTAACATAGTAGGGTGCTGATTTACAGACAAATACTCCTAGGCATTATCGTAGGCTGAATAGTGGGATAAATAATTTATTGTAGCAGGAGCTATGGCAGGGGGCATTGACAACTGCTTGTATAATTTCCCACACTTGTAACTATGTATAACTACAAAGAACAGTAACAGTGAAGGCTCCTTTATAAGCTAAGCATAATAAGTGAGAGTACTCTATAACCTCTCACTCCAGCTGTTTTGCCACTGGCTGGAACATTTCTCTCCCTCTCCCATCTCTCTTCACTCACCTTTCAATTCACCTTGAAAGCCCCAAGGATTATATATGGCAAATGCTACCAGCTCTCTAAACTGGCAGTGGTGATACTAATAGATGAGCACTGTTACAGCTGCTGCCACCAGCAACAAAAATCCATGTTCTGATCTCCTAATCTTCTACATTCCCACAACACTACTGGATGCTAAAGTATAGCCTGATTTGATTTTTCTTCTCTGCACCTGCTTATTTTTCTGATAGGCAGCAGGGGATAGGAGTGAGAAATGATCCTCCTTAGTGCTGGAGAACAGAGTCCCCCATCAACACAATTTTCTGCTAGTTAAATGCTGGTACATTTACCCTAAATGGAAGGAATGAGCCCATAACGTACTGAAATTCTACCATCAAACATGGAACAATAACTATCATACATTTACTGCAGCTTGTCATGATTTTTATTGCTCCCATAATCTATAGAAGGATTTTTTTACCTGCCCAAGAGAAAACGGTGAGTCATTACTCAAGATGCTGCATGTGCTAAAGGGAAAGGAAATTGAATAAGTAAATAACTGGCTTTTAAGGAATCTGCTGAAAACAGAAAAGTAAAGAATTTAGAGTGTTGTAAGGGAAATAATTTTCCTGAAACTAAAAATGGTTTTCAAGGGGGAGAAGATAAGAAAATAATTGTGCAAAGATTGAATTAGTTAATCTGCATATAAATGACATAAACATGACTTTTCAGGGATCATTCAAAAGTGTTTTGAATTTTTAAATTTACGTGACTGTAGACTTCTTTTTTATCTTTTTTTTTTTTTTTCCTCAATTTCATCCTGAGGAAATTTTTCAATTTAATCTTTTTTTTTAATCAGGAAATTTTTTTTGGTTCTCCCTTGTTCTCTCACACTGACTCAGTTTCTGCCAGAATGTGGCTTGGCAAATTTGAACAGCTGCTAGTGTAATAATTCCCCCTTGTTTGTCCATACAAGTCTTGACAACTTTTAATTAAATTTGTTTGTGTATCAGCTCTCATAAAGGACTTCTGATACATGATTAGGGCCCCTTGGTACTCCTGTAATAAACTCAGGAACACTTGAAATAGTTTAATGATTTCAGAAGATACAATGTAACAATTGGTAGAGCACACCATAGCCTGTGCCTTGCCATGCTCCTGCTTTGCATTTCTAGGCTTGAAAACGTAGCTGTATTTCTGTCTCCTGACAATCCGAGGACACAGAAGTGGTTGCTTTTACTGTCTTCCAGTACAGTCTGAGAAAGTTTAGGATGCTGCAACGTGGGGCAGTTAAGACAAAGCTTTAGGAAGCAATGCAGGCATTAAAGAGGAAGGTGTGCCTGCCATTTCCTGGTGAACCTGGGTGGGTGCGGATGTCCAGAGCTTGTTTCACACAAAGCATCCCTCAGCTGTCCTTGTACAGTGAGTTATGGTCAGTCTGGGACACTCACAGAGTGCCTGTGTCTCTGCAGGAGGACACTGACTCACAGCTAGTTACAAATCTGCAATGACCAATTTTCTGTCTTCTGCTGATGAAGCAGTTGAGTACTGATTGCAGACATTGCAGTGTGGGGCAAATTCTGGGGAGTGTGTTATTAAAAATGAAACTCAAGATATAGCTTGAGCGAGATTTGAAGTTTGAGTCTGGCTGTGGACCAGCAATTTGACTCCTTCATGAACAAGGAAAGAAAATAACAATTTAATACAAGTTTTACACTGTTAATTATGTTGTGCACAATTTACTTGGGAAGCAACCCCTTTTGAAATAGTGCAGTCACTGATGCACATCCTCAGTGTTGCAGTCGTCTGGCTCTGGGCTTGCATGCAGCTTTGTTTCCAGGTGTAGTGGCCGGAGACAAACCATTATGAGTATGGATACCTCCAGTAACTGTAGCAGGGGAAGCACTATAAAGAGTGGCAACTGTAGAACTAAAATACTTACTTGTATTTAAGAGGAGGCAGTAGGAAGAAGCTCATTGAAATACGTCCAGCAGAGAGTACTTTGCAGGTAAATCCAAACCTACATAGGATGTAAAAATTTGTTTTCTAATTTCAAGACTCTATTTTCACAGCTATAAAATCTGATACTATCGTCATTATTCATCATTACTCAAGACTGTCTTCAAAATAGGACAAGCATCATACCAAATTACAACAGTCCAAAATGATGGACGTTTTGGAGGCTTGAGAGTGTATGTGTGTTAGGGGGTAAAGACGGAAATATGTAGAAACAGGTAATGTGAATTCATTTAATCATTAAAACAAGAAACATATTATCAGAACGTATAGTCTATATGCAATTTAAAGTCCTTCATTGCTACTTCTTTTCTGTTTTGTGTTACCATTCACTACTATATTATGCCTCTACATGGTGTTTCTGATTATGATTTTTTTGTCTTAAGGAGAGAAGACAATAGATGGAGTACCTATAGACCTAATGTATTGCCTTTGATGTGGGGTTTTCTGCAATAGCCCCCTTTCTCATATGATAATCTTCTGGATTCAGAAGTAGTTTTGAGAGATATAAACTGCCTATTAGGTTTGGGGTCTTTTTTCATTTCAAAATGCACTTCCAGAAAATGCTTGTACCTATGTTACAACTGTAATGTAGACATTTTCTGGTTTTAGCTAGACAATGTTCAACTCTAAAGCTTGGTGTAATTTATCATCCCCACATTGAAAAAAGTTAATAAACCAGTTGAACAAGTCCTTTTCCAGACCCCCCACTCTTCTCTGTGTGCATTCTCTTGTATATTGCTTTGTTTTAAAATCAGTCCCCTAGTTCTCATTTCAGCATTATCTTTTCCCTTTTTTACATACAATTCTTTCCTCTGTCAAACTGGTTTCTTCTATAAATTATTCCTGCATTGCTCTTCTTCACTGTCATCTTTTTTCATTCATCTGCGCCAGATCCAGTCTGTGTCTTCACATCTTAAATTTTGAGCCATTCAGGGAGAGAAAGATTTCATGTACTTTAAAGTCAGTTAAGGTCCCTCTCACAAAAGCAATCATATAAAAACAAGTTTATTGACTGTATAATAAACATACAAACACAGTAAGGAGATAAAGCTGATGACCAATACATCTTTTCTATCTCTAACTTTTATTAATGAACCATAAAAAATGCACTACTCATTAAGTCTTAATGCTTAATCATGCTAGTGTCATTAAATAGAAAATGTATATGCTCCATCTGGATTATTACAGACTACAAGAGAAAGGCTAAATAAATTTTACATTTAATTTACTCTTTTCCTTAGCACAATAAAGTAAATTAAAATCAATGATTGATTGTCTTTGGGAACATTATAATCAGAGCTGAATACATAAACAATGCACCAAAAGAATGCTATTTAATCACATTCTTTCTTATGTGTGTCTTAGTCAGTGTATCATGAACCAATAGATGCCATTTATTTTATTCCAAAAAGAAATGCCTTTATTCAGTTTGATTGTTGCTCCCATTTTGATTTTCTTTGAATCTTTTTTATTTAAGAAAATATATACAAATATTTTAAAATGTTTAGAAACATCTGGCATTATATACAACTTTTAACAATATATTAAGGAGGTTTAGTGCAGTGCAGGAAATATATCTTCATACAATAAAACATACACAGTCTGAGGGAGTTGGATAGGCTCTTTCTCAATGCCCAAGAATGTAAAGCTAGTTAGTCCTTCCATCAGATGCTTGGGCATGTTTGGTTTGGTTTTTTTTTTTTTTTTTCAATTGGAATAGGGATTTCTTTTGACTTTTATTTTAAAACAGGCTTTGTTCTCTTTTTAATGCAGTATGTTAGTCCCTTCCCGTTCACTATGTCAAGGCCTCCTTGTCATGTGTCTTATGCCGTCCTCCAATGAACTGTACTCTTGCATAGTCTTACATGCCTGTACCAGGCTGCTGGTAAAGTAAAACTGAGGTGCATGTGGAAATTACTGGTGTGAAAAGCTAATTCCACATGGGGGTTTTAGGAAATTTAATATATTGATCTTTGCATGTGCATTTTATACATTAATTCAAATTAAAATGATACCTGCATTACAAAAGTGAACAGAAGAGGCATGGTTTATTGCCCTGAAATAAAATGATTTGGAAATGGAGAAATAAATTTCACAGAGGTAAGCTTGGTTTTGTGGATTTTAACTTGTTGGTTTAGGAGGAGTACTTTTAATCAAGCAGACATTCATGCAGGTCAGAGGTTTGGGGTTTTCTTCTCAGCCAACTAGTATTGAAGTTTGATAGAAGGGAATGGAGTGATGGGTGCCCTGTCAGACAGTAACTTGAAAGAACTAGAAGCTAAATGTCTTTTAGGGCAAAGTAACCCTATGTACCGGTTTGGCCAAATTTAGAAATATATCCTCTGAGAGAAGGCAGGTCATAACCATCCCTCTCCACCAGGTTCGGGAAAAAATAAATTTTCCTCGAAGGAAAGTGAAAGAGATAAAAACTATTTATTTAACAAACACATGGGAAAAGGATAATAATGCTAAATAATAAAATCTCTCGCTGTGGAGAAAAAAAACCTGGGAAGAAGTGTTAGAGTCCTCCTTTTGGTCTCCTTGGAGCTGGGGCTTGGCCCAGGGCCAGGCCCTCTGTGCCCGGTGGAAAGTCCTCCTGATGTGTTCTGATATTGAACCAGTCCAGTAGAAATGGGAGAAAACCTGAAATTCCAGGGAAGGAAAAAAAGTTCAACTCTCAGTCTCTCTCCGGAGAAAAAGAAACTGAACAACTGGTCAAAAGCTGACCGGAAAGCAGCAAGCCAGGTGCTTCCTCGCTCCCCTGCCGCAGCTGAAAAAAAATCTCTATCTCTGTGTGACCTTGAACAAGCTGCAAACTGCTCTGAAAAAGTTTTGCTCAGTTTTTCCTTCCCCCTCTCAGGCTCAGTTTAAAGGCATAGAGAGGCACAAAAATTAATTTCTGGGCATAGGCAGCGATATGGGATACACATCACAAAGTCACCCCAAGACACCCTAGGGGAAAAATTCAGAAAGATAATGGAGAAGTGGGAATACAGACACTATGAAATCAAAGCTAAATAGAATTTACATTTGATGGTGTGTTTGGGCCTGTATATAATGAACTCTTTTTTGCTTTTTGTTTTGAGTTGCCCGATACCTTTTTGTCAGTATAAAGTACTTGCTCTGATGTGATTCCTGAGGCTGAGCTGGGCCTGAAGCTGGCATTGGTGAAGCTGGAGGACTTGTCTGATTATTTTCAGTTGGAATACATTTTGGCAAATGAATACATTGTGAAATAGGTCATATGTAAGGCAAGGAATGGTAGGAAAGGGGATGGAGTCAGCCATTTAGACTAGTCAAAGTTTAGCTAATAGCCAGTGCTTTAGCTAAGTTTTGACTAACTGTCATATCATTGAGATATGCTGGTTTTGCAAACATTCAATATCCAATATTGCAACTTCTGTTTCAGAATATTGAAACATTTTCCACTGTGAAATTATTATGCACATGGTTATCTTCCAGAGTCCTGTCATGTAATGTGTTCCATTCATCTCTGCACTTCCTGGAAATTAGTGTAAAGTCAGGTTTCCAGCCTTGTAATAAGAAGGGTGAGGACTTAAAGGCTACAACTCAACTAGGGTCCTTTTGTGCCACTGCAATCATTAAAATTCAGTGCAAGTGAGAGCAGTCTAAACATTTTTTTTTGCTCTGCAGTCAAATCTGAATTTAGCTTTCTCAGGCTAATGGCGTGAAGGCAGCAGACAAGTGATGGAGAATTGCGCCTCCTTTCCTCTTAACTGTTCATCACACAGCTGACAATACATTTCCCATTTCCAAGCATGCTGCCTCCTAGTCCTGGGCATATAAAGTTGGGTTTCTGGGATTTTAAACATCCGTAATTATGCACTTAAAATGTATTGTTTCCAGATGGTAATGCAACCAGTTATTTCAAACAATGAAAAATCCAGTGATTTAATTGTTTGTAACAGATGAGTAGAAAAGCTGAAGGAATAGGAACGTGTAAAAAGAATGCTATATGAGGCCATTGGTAGATTTTAAATCCAAAGAATTTTGATAGAAATGTGGGTCCATAGCCTTAAAACATCCTTTTATGCAATACAGACTTGAGGTAATCAAGAGGTAGAAGTTCGTAATTATTTCAAACACTTCTCACATGTGCAGATATGATTAAAAGCTGCACAAACAAAGGAAACTGCACATTTTTCTTCTTGAGTGCAAAATTTGGTTCTAAGGCTGGAATGGGGAATGAACAGAAATTTTTCAGTTTCATTGTTTCCTGCAGCATGTTGATTGCAGAAAGAGCACCTTGAACTATGTATTTCATGAACCCAGAATCACCATCAGCATGAGCAAACACATAGGGAACACATCTCTTCATCAGCTCTTGTCAGTAAATTCTTTTAGCCAGATGTGACAGTCCAACAATATGATTTTATAAGTGTAAGGAATGCTGCTCAGATCCATGGATTGGTAACACACAGTGTCCCTATAATTTACAGGTGTTTAGCCGCCTCCGAGAAATGTCCTCTTAATATCATGCAATAGTAATTAAGACAATAAGGTCATCCTGCATTATGAATTCTCGCTTTTCCCTAGTGCTGGTCACTTGCAGAAGCAGTGAGACCAGTTCCCAGTCTCAGGCCTTCTCCTTGTTTTCCACTTTCTTGGAAACACAGTGATGTGAGCAGGCTACAGGTCAGTGCACCCTCCCAGGAGTCCTTTGGTGAATCCTCTAGCAGTCCTGTGCCACCACAGCAGAATTTCTCTTAATATGGTGGGCTGCCTGCCAGGACACTGAGCACACAGGCGAGCACACAGCTCTTCCCACCACTGATCGCACTGGGAACTATCAAGCATGAGATTCCTGTACTCTGGAATGAAAACACATCTGTTGCATAATGGAGGTGACTTTTGATCATGTAAAAGATACTTCATGTTCATGGAAAAAGATGAATTAATTATGTGCTTTAAACACCTCCTTAACAAGCTATGTAGCTTGTCCTGCCCAGAGAGCCCTAGGAAGTGAACTTTCTATGCACTGTAACATGATCAGATAGCTATCGAGTGCTTTGTGTACCCCAAATCACAAGCAATTTCTCATTTCCATCAAATACATGCTTTAAGCTATCACTTTCCAAGTGTTCCAATATACATAAACAATAACGAGAATATTTTTCTTTTACTGGTAGGTATTTACTTTTCCTGGTTTTCTTTGTTGGAGGGCATATTTGTGGAACAAGGAAAGCTGTGCAGCCAAAGAGCCCACACCTTGCTCAGAGCAGAAGCAGCCTGAAGGTGTAAACATTCACTCCTATGCTGTTCTTACGGCAATTTTAAATGAGATATATAGGCTCAGAACTGTACCAACAAATAAGAGCCCCTGGGACAGATAAGAGAGTCTCAGATCAGGGATGATCTGGCTACACTCCCTTTTCAGGCAGAGAAATAACCAGCTGCCAGGAGAGCAATGGTATAAGACATGCTATGCCAGTTGTCTGCATTGATTGGCTACCTTGGCTTTAGAGCTGCTTTGTGTCGGCAGCACAGTGCTAACCAGCTGCAGCACAAATCTGAATTTGGTCTCCACATCGTTTCACAAAAGCTGCATGACTGATTGCTCCACTGTTGGCTTTTAAACTATTTACTACTCGAGACCTCATTACCAATGAACACCCTTGCCACTCTAACAGTGTGGGGTTTGATTGCCTTGTTCAAGCTTCCCACCCAGCATAGCTTGCTCTGCTTTGGTTCTGTTAGCATAAGCAGAAATAACCTAACAGAGTTGGGATGGGATGCATTAACATTGCAATTCTGCAAGCAGTATAGCACTGCTGCCAAAAAGAGCAGCCCTGCCCTTTCTCTGTTCCCAAATGCTTGCCCTTGTCCCTTTGTTGCTCCCTGCCTGCTGCCAGTATAAGTATTTGCATTGCCAAGCAATGAGCTAAATAGAATGGGTCCACTTCAAAGTTCACTTGAAAGAAAAAATAGTAATGATTAATTTTAATCCAGATTAATTCAAACTGTTCTGCTGCTCAGTAATGAGAATGCCTTTGTCAGCCTAAAGCAGAGGGCAATTGAGAGGGCAGCAGTTTGTATTTAGAGGCAGATGAAGGGCAAGGCTGCTGTTCTTGGCTTACACTTCTCATAGAAATGTGGTATAAAAGTGATCCTGTTCTTAAAATGACACTATTATTCTGTTCTTATTACTCTACTTCTCTAAATCCTCATTTAAGGTCTTTTTAAAAACATTCATTAAGGTATCTTTATTGGCCCTTGTCATCTGAAGTTTGATTTGGAATATGAAGTGCTTTTCTTCCTGGTTTGATCCTATCAGTGTTCAATAACAGAAACATGTTTATTGACAATACATAACACAGACAATGTACTTTGCAACTGTCTTTTCAGAGGAATAAACATAGTGTAAACTCCTGAATGGACAAATATGAGCAGAACATCTTTTGCATGTTCAGAGATATTGGTTTCCTGGTAAGTACCTACTTAACCAAAAAGAAAGGACCATTCCTTTATTTTTACCTTCCAGAGATGCACTTAGTAAAAAAAAGCATAGTATTATTGGAATCAGGAAGAATGCATATGTGTGGTCATAAAAAAAGATTGTACAATTCTACCACTCAGATTTTAGGTACTTGGCTTCAAATCCTGTTCCACAAGAAAGATTAATGAGCATAGTCCCTCACCCAGAGGAGCAGAACCTGTTGAATAGAAAGATGCCATCTTTTAAACAGCTGTGTCATTCTTCCCACTTTCTTAATACTTCTTTTTCTGCCAGAGAAGAGCTGATCAAAGCTGATAACATCTGTACATTACAGCAAAACATTTAATCTTAATTTAAAGATTTCTCTCAGATTTCAGTATTTAATATTTGCGCTACAAGAGTACCCTCACAGCTAGAAACCAATGGAGCTGCATGTGTTGAGTCCCTGTGTGTCTCCAGCCTGGCTCATATTACCTTTCAGTTCCTCAAGGCTACCAGAACCCTTCACAGGCATGAAGAATGAACTACGGGTAGGTCAAATTCATATCCAGAAGTTCACTGCACTTTCATTATGCTGTTGTTAAGTTCCATGTTCCTGCTGAAAAGATGACATTTTCTATTGAACAGTGACATTTGAAAATTTAAAACTGACATATTACATTTCTTCTAAAATATTTGATTCAGCAAACAAATGACAGACACGGATATTTTGGATTTCATTGGCTTCTGCAGAAACATTATGGAACTTGTTATTTGCTCCCAAGTTTTAAGTCCTTTTTGCTTTATATAGGTAAGTGGATAAAAAAAGCAGATGTATAAGCTGTTTAGAATAACACCACAAAAACTTTCCTGAAGTTTAGTTTTTTTATGTTTATCATGGAAACATTCTTTGAGACATTAAGAGCCAAAGAGAGATTAGTTAGTGGAACAAAGTCTCTGTCTAGAAGTGGTATGTATGTATCACAACATATCAGAAAGCTTTTGAAAGGATAAATAGCAGATATTAGACATGAAAATGCAAATATGGCCCTCAATCCAGATTACCATTTTTAAAATGTGATATGAAAATCCACTGCAAAAGGCAGTCTCAGACAGAAACACTGAAACATTCTAACCTCTATAGCAATCATTGCATCTGTATACAGCTTTGTTAACTACAGTATTAAAAATGAACTGGGACTCCAGTTAACAATCACAGTTGTAAATTTGTTGTGCATTAGAGAATCTGGCCCAGTGTGTGTCACAGTTGTTTAATTCATCTAAAGTTGGCAGGGTTTCTTTTTACTTAAATGTATTCACACCCATGCAAGCTGTCAAATTGGAATTACTCTTAAGGGCTTAGGCTGAGCTGCAGCTGCAGTGGCAATGGGGGCAGGGAAAGGGGGGCTTGCACTGCTCCTTCTCCTGATGCCCAGGAAGTTGCTCCTTCTACTCTTAGCCTGGCCATGTCTTCCCTGAGTGCTGATTGAAGATCTGCTTGATTTGTTTGGACTCCACATTTCATGTAATATTAAATGACTTAAGGATGTCCTTTTCATTTAGCAATGGGTAAAATTCGGGTATGGAAGAGAATATCCTTGCAGCTTTAAATGTGTAAATGATCATCTATCATCACAGCCCTATTCTCTCTGCTGCTAGAGGAAACTCTCTTCATTAGAGCTGGGAAAAGTATTTGCAGTAAAGCATTTGTTCAGAGAATGTAATCTTTTATTTTTTTGCTTTTTCCTATTGAAATTTATCAGCAAACAGTCTGATTTTTATGTGCTGTCCTATTATTTAGAGTTATTTAGCGAGTTCTTTATGCAGCTGTGTTAGGGTTTATGCACTGCTCCTGAGCTGCTCACTCTGGCCATTTTTCTCAAGTATGAGCCAGTCATAATTTGCTATTTGTTCAGCAGATGATTCAAGTAAGTTTGTTAATGTTGCCTTCATTTTCTTGTGAGCATCCTGGAGGACTGCTTAACTTAGGGCAGGATCTGTTGCCTAGAGGCATCCATGCTGTCCAGAGTCTTTATAAACTATCCTGGCTGACATGATGGCTTTCTATCTCTGACATATCTCCTTTTCTTTGCTCCTCATGCTGTTTTTGTGTTAGAATTTTTGATGGTTTTCTATAGTTCAAAGGTACTTCCTGGTATTTTATAATGTCCTGGTATTGCAAGTATCTATGTGTCATCCACTTCATTAATTTGTCAACTCAGTCTAAAAAGTCATTGGCTTAATTTGTTTCACCAAATAGCTTTGGGAAAGTTGTTCTAGGATCTCATTCCTTTGTTAGCTGGAGTCCTCCTAATTCCCAGCATAGAGTCATTGTCATAATACTGCCTCCCACACTGCGGGTTTTTTCCTGTAAGAGCCCTTTAAAAGCAAGTGCAGAGCTTGATGCAGTTGTGACAAGTTCCAACAACATATTTAACTTTAGCATAGGGCTATAACTTTCACAAATGTCAAATTAATGCAAAACTATGAGACTACATAACGTGTGTTAAAATAATTAACTAGTACCCAGCTTCTCAGACAGTATTGGTCATCCAAGCTGAAAATTTATCAGCATCACCTTCTTTATCAATATATAGATACATGATCACATTGAACAGTCAGAGTGTGTGCTATCAGATCTTGGAACTGCTTCAGCTTCCATTCAACCGATGTGTTATTGTTATCCTCACACATTTAACAGCTTTGTCATGGAGAAGACTCAGTTTATTTTTCTTTATGCAAACTAAGTTTCCTGTGTAATCACTTGATTGCTGAACATGGCTTTATACAACTAACAAATATTAGCAAACATGGTAAAATCATCATAAGTGGTAACATGTACTGCCAGTATGTAAAGTCTACAACAGAACTAGTAGGTTATAGAAATGCAGCTACAAGGTGTAGAAAATTGATAGACAAAACCAAGGAGTGTATTTACCTCATTGTGCCTCACGGATCATCATGCAAACCCATAATTATGAACACTCTTTGAAGAATTGTTAAAATCTCTGAAAGTAATTTAATAGGCTGGTCTCAGACAAACAGTGAGTCTGAATAAAAGGTTCACTTTGAAAGATAGGTAGACACATTTGTTGTAGTCTTAAGGTTATTACAAGCATCACATTTCAATGGAATGTAGAGAACCAAGTTTAGGAGCCCAAGTTCTGCACATTGGAAGCAGTAGAAATCTTGACAGGAAAAAGTATCTTTAGTTGTTTAACAGACTAGAGTGGAGAGTGCCTCTCAGCTTCTCCCTTTCCTCCAGCTTCTAGAGGAAGATCAAGGTTTACTCACTCCATAGGTAATCCACTAAGTATAACAAAGGAGACCCCGTCTGTAAATTCTGTGTAAGTACATACATGACAGTGGAATACTGTCATTTTATTATTAATTCAGATATTCAGGGGCTAAATCATGAACTCAGCTATGGAAATTGAAAACTGAAAATGTATTTATTTCAGAGCTGCACATAATTATATACTTCTAGTTTGCCCTGTCTATTTAAATTACTTTATGCAAATCTCATTTTCAAGGATTATGTATAGAGTAAAATTAGATGAGCCCTTAAAAAGCTAATATAATATAATTGTGGTATTATTGTGTGTGTGCACAGTGTGTACATAAGATCCAGATGCTAATTAGTAAATCAGGTTGATTTAGCAAACAGAAATTTGTTCTGATGAAAAACTGAAAGAAGAGACAATTACATCCTAGAAAGTTATTGTTTGTACTATGAGCTCACTGAAAGGAAAAAAATTAACATAGCAAAAAATGCTTCTAGAAAAAAACCCACCAATTAATTCATATTTGCAGGAATTCATTGTTACCAGTACCTCATCTGATGGCTTTCCACAAAAAGACACGAGTTGTTTACTCTGAGTATTGATTGTGTAATGGTAAGGCAGCTTTATGCAGTCAAATCTTCCACTTGCATCTATCACTGCATTTCACTTGCCAGTAATGGAGTTAGGGAAATTTGCATCAGATGCATATGTAGTTCCTTAACCCTTATTTTGAGGAATACAGCTGGCTCCATAGGGTTAAAAATTCTGTGTTACACCCCAGTCTCTTAAACCCTGGGCTAAACCAAGGTTCTTTTGCTTTGGGTAGATGCAAAGGAGAAAATTCCGACCAAATATTCTCAAGAGGTAAAAATACACAAAAGTTTACTGGCAAACTATAGACAATTAAAGAACATTGGCAAAAGAGTAAATACTACAATAACATCACTTATCACAGCATAGACTTCTCCCATTGAACATAGAAAACCTAATAATCTATTCAATGTTACATTCTGTGAGACAACAGTTAGAAGAAGAAGAAAGGGAGAAAAACAGAAAGACAGGAAAGATATAGAAAAACAGACATATAACTACCAGCTTGTGGTTTCCAGTGATGTAAAGCTCCAAGATGAAGGTAGGGTTAAAGGACAATGTGCTTGCCTTGTAGTGACCCTTCTTAAACCTCTTTAGCCCATTCTGGGCCTTTCTCCCAGGAGGGACTTCCAGTCTCTCGGCCACTCAGAGACTGGGTTAGGCAAAACTGGGGCTGCCTAGAGTGTGCCATGATTGACAGATACTGTGGGGCTGGGGGGGTATGGGGGACAGGGCACCACCTCACCAGAGCAAGGTCTGACCCATCACCTACCACGCATTCCAAGCCCCCAAGATGTCTTGAAACAGATAACCTTTTCCAGTCTCTTTTCCACTGAGAGTCAGTCAATGTACAGTTTCCCTGAACCACAATTGCCCATGTGTATCTCCTCAGACGGACGCTGTCCAGAGGCTTGATTCAAACAACAGCCTTGCACTCTATGGAAAAAGAACTTCATGTAAAAAAATTCTGCTTCACAATCATAACAAAAAGGGTTTTTAAACTACAAATATAATAACTGTAATTCAGGTAAATTTTGTTATTTAGAATCAAGTGGGCAAGTCAGCTTTGCTTTTCTTATTGAAAGCTGACACTTAATGCCTGAAAATAGATGAGAAATGAGTGTGAATTACTCAGAGAAAAATATTGCTGACAACAGAAACTTTAGAACAATTGCATGGAACATCCTCTCAGCCTAAATTCCCAGCCCTATTCAGGCCTTAGCAATGTGTTCATTGCTTCCCAAACCCCCATTGACTTCAGCTGGAGTTCTGAATGTCTCCAGAACAGGAAGTACATTTCATACTGTGGCAAAACCTCTGCTGTGACCTGTGATGGTTTATCACTGACCCTCAGATTCAAAATCTCATTCACCAGGTCACAAAAGCTGAGCAGAACATGAGTGCAGCAAATGTCACAAGACCAACCTAGCATCTAAAATTCTTGGTTGTGAATAACACAGCTGGTATCAGCGCCATCTTTTCGAGTCTAACACAAAAGCTGCAGTGAGCAAAGAAAAACAATCCATTCTATGCTCCATTTCAGAGCTATAAATTCAGCTTTGCATTTTGAAGGACTTTTCCACATAAATATGCATGTCAGTTTTCTTGTCAAGTTTTCCCATATTAAAATTGAGGATTGTACCAACATTTATGTACAATGAATGGTTCAAAATTAATACTGACCTGCAAGGAGAAACCATTATAGAGTCATAGGACATGTTGAATTGGAAGGGTCCCATCAGGATTATCAAGTCCAACTCCTGGCCTTGCACAGGACCCCCCAAGAGTCACACCATGTGCCAGAGAGTGTTATGCAAATACTTCTTGAACTCTGTCAGGCTTGGGGCTGTGAGGACTTCCCTGGGAGCCTGTTGCAGTGCTCAACCTCCGTCTGTGCGAAAAATCTTTTCCTCATATCCAACCTAAACCTCCCCTGACTCAGCTTCATGCCATGTCCTCAAGTCCTGTCACTGACAGTGAAGAGATCTGTACATTTATATCTTTATATTTATATATATCATATTTATATTTAGATCTCCATAATTTACCAGCTTTTTGGTTCCTGCAATTAATGTGGGAGACAGTTGTAAAGATCTTGTGCTTTATTCTAGTTTTTCTGTTCCTGGCTATGGAGACATGTATTATGCATTGTACCAAAAACAAAAAAAAAGGAGAAAAAGATAAGAAGAGCTAAATACAGAAAAAACAAATCCAAAGCTGAGCTGGAGTCCACCGCTAACAAACCAGAATGAATTATAGGGAGTCAGCTGGTGCACTTAGAGCACTCATGTTTTTAAAACTGCTTTCATATTGTCAGGGCCCTGACAGCACCACCAGTCCTGCCTGTTCCTGGCCACCTCCTGGGCTCCCCCAACCCTGCCCACAGCCCAGGACCCCATCTCAGCCCCACAAGGGCCATCAACCCCTGCTCTAGCGTTGCCTCAGCAGGGCTGATCTACAGCTTCCCACAGCTCTGTCTCCCCAGGGACAAGCCCAGCCAGGTCTGATATCTTCTGTCTCTGACACTGACCAGTCCCCATCTCTTTCCCCATGGACCTGCCTAGCCACTGAGAGGCTGTGCCTCACTGTGGTTCCCCACACTGAGCCTGATCATTTAAAACACTCTTTCAAAATAAAAAAAAAGGTCATTCACAATGAACATATATTTTCATTCCATAAAGTACTTGCATTTTAATGAAGAATGCAGTTTCCTAGCAGCAGGTGTTAACATTGAAATGAAAAATTAGATCATTATATTGTGTATCTGCTTTCAGAAGGATAAATTGAAAATAGGATTTACTAAAAACACTGATAATATCTTGAAACCCTCATTTGTCTTTAAAGCAATATTAAATTTCATGGGTTTTCTAGTTTGCTTGAGGTATTTCAAGACTGCTTGGGGAATACACAGTGGAATGTTTTTCTAAGCTATCATAACTGCAAGTCTGCCTGAAGTGTGATAGTGATAGTGAAGTGACCTGTTGATAGCTTTATGGAGGTGCGTTTTTGGATCCCTGTATCCTCCCTCATTCTGGAAAAGCTTGAAAAGTATTACAAAGCTTCTGATTCTCAATCTTTCTGCAAAAAATGCCAAAATCAAAGGTGAAATCTGAGGCCACACGAATCTGTTCTTCAGTTCTGATTATGCAGACCCTAAACGTACTTACCTACAGCATCGAGGGCTACGCTTGGTGTTTAAAATTAAGTAAATACACAAATCTTCCCAGGATTAGGATTATCCTTTGACACTCTTACTTATTTTCATCACCAATTTCCTCTGACTAATATTCATGATCAAAAACGGAAAAGTCAAACTACGAAGGAAGTGTTTCTGCTGTCATCTGTGATTATTACTTCAGTCCGATGGTTAGAGTTAACAAAATGCACCTCCTTAAGCCTAGGTCCATGACCAGCTAATTTGGTGCAGGCTGAGAAAAACTCCAGGAAAGACAGACAAGTAAATGCTTATTAGACAAATAGTATGTGCCATTAAAGTGCTACAAGAACAGTCAAATATTATGAATTTCACTTAATCCTCTTGATATGAGATTTTTTACTGATGGTTTCAGCTCTTAAACCTGAAAGTTTTCATATCTTTGATTCTGAAGATAACAAGCATTAAACCTATAGGAATTAGAAGTCTCTATGACATACCTGTAATATCTCTTACTGCTATCTGTGATGCTGTATTTCTATGAATGTGAACAACCTTGGCTTTCTGCTTTGAATGCAATCAGATGAAAAGCACAAGTTTTGATGTCCTACGATTACAGCTTTAGCATAGGAAATCATATACTTATGTGAGGGTATGGCCATGTGTACATGGACATGTCATAAAGCTTTTGAGGATATGCTTTCTTTTCAAGTGCACTGAATTTGCATCCATACAGCACGTCTTGTTAGGCATTAAGAGAGTCCACAGGGCTTTTTAGAACTTACACCACTTTTTCTACTTGGCATGCATGGTGCTGAATTAGGGCTGTTTCATTATAAAGCTGGAAATTATTTTCTGTGGTTGCTTGACTATCAGCTTCTATATCCAATACATGGGTAGAGAAATCTGTAAAATACAGTCCATCCTATTTGCTTTATACATTATTGTATTCTTATATTGCATTCTCTGAGATGTTCTAGAAATCCTATGCCTTCTCATAACCATACTTCATTTCTTAGCCTCCTTCTGACCCAGGTTCTTTCTCCTGTACCTCTCCTATGCCCAGTGCTTTCAGCTGCAATGCAAGGTTATTCTAATATTTTAGTTCCTTGTGCTGCTGTGGAAATCATATTCTACAGCATCCTCTTGTGTAATTTTTTTTCTTTGTGAAACCTAATATGCAGGGATAATTCTTATCACCACCATCCTTTTTTGGGGGCTGGGGGGATCAATTTTGACTAGCTAGAGGACATAAATAACTAAATGCTTCAGGAAAATGGGAAAACAAACAGAAAAATATTAGAGAATCATAAGCCTCTATGAAACTTACTCTCGGTTGTCATGGTTTAACCTTGGCTGAAAACTCAGCCTCATGCAGCTACTCACTCTTCCCCCGCCCACTCCTGATGTAATAGGGGAGTCAGAGGGTAAAAGTGAGAAAACTCATGGGTTGAGATAAACAGAATTTAATAGGGAAAGCAAAAGTCATGCATACAAGCAAAGCAAGACAAGGAATTCCTTCACCATTTCCCATGAGCAGACAGGTGTTGAGCCATCTCCAGGAAAGCTGGGCCTTGTCACGTGTAACAGTGACTTGGGAAGACAAATGCCATCACCCCAAATGTCCCCCTCTTCCTTTTTCCCCTAGCACTACATGCTGAGCATGATGCCATATGGTATAGAATATCCCTGTGGTCAGCTGGGCTCAGCTGTCCCAGCTGTGTCCCCTCCCAACTCCTTGTGCACCCCCAGGCCCCTTGTTGGTGGTGAGGGGTGAGAAAAGGCCTTGAAGCTGTGTGAGCCCTACTCTGCAGTGACTAATGCATCCCTGAATTACCAACCCTGTATCAGCACAAATCCAAACCACAGTCACATACTAGCTACTGTGAAGAAAATTATCACAGCCAAAACTATCACGTTCTCCACTCCCCTTATTCCATAGGATTTAGCTACTTCTCAGAAGAGCACTATCCTTGGGGAGAAATGGAGGAAAGTTATGGACCTCATCCCATTGATGTAAAAGTAGGGCCTGAATATGGTGAGTACAAGTAAAATCTCTTCAGCACTAGCTCATTTATCTGGCTCCTTACCCATCCTGCCATTCTTATTATTAATCTCTGTATTGTTTGGTTTAACTAAAAAGATTTTGTGGTCTACTAAATACTTCAGTGAAGTCCAGAGAGATGATGCTTCCTCTAAGTCTTCTCTATAGAAAACCAATTATCCATAAAATTTATCAGCTCACAGAGCCTGGCACAATGTATTTCTGGCAACTATCACCTTTTCAATTTACTTTCAGATATTCAGGTATTCATCCTTCAAAATATGTATGTTCTCAGAACAAGTAACTTTAGTAAACTTTAGTAAACTTTAGCCCCAGGTAGAATTTTGTGTTAAAAACCATACATAGAAATATAAATCTCAGGTAGTTTTATTACAGTTTTCTATACTGTGCAATGTGGGTTATATTTTGTGCTCCTCACATACATACCTAGTCAAATACATATCCTGGATGAGCAGAAGCTGCTTCTTACTTGTCTTCCTTTTGTTCCTTTGGTTTGGTATATCAAACTATCTTAATGTTTTCCTACTTAAAAGGGTGAAAAAAAAGGGTAGAAAAAAAAGCAGCTTTCCAAATCTAATACTGTTTTACAGTAGTCCTGTAATTATTTGACTATTGTCACTACCATTTAATATATAAATGAACAGCTGTATGTAGTTGGCGGATGCAGTACTGTGTATTTGAGACATTAATCAGATATCTCACTAAAATGCCTTGCAGAAGATAAGGTTTTGTTTTTGTGTTGTGGTTTTTTTTTTCCCCAGGGCAAGCTTCAGTGTTTCACGGCAGAAGTCTCTGTATTGTGGAACAGCAGCTGGTAACAGGCTGTAGGAAAGTGCTGTCTGGTGAGTGGAACGTACCTTTATGCTTGTAAAAAATGATCTAATTTATCTATACTTTGTTGGAGAGGGAAAAAAAGAAGGTAGCCGATACTTCATCCATGTGTGAAAGTATTTTTAAGAGTCGGTGTGTATATTTGGATTTATTATCCCGCCCCAGAACATTACTTGTCTATGACCAAACCACGTATGTAGATGTAGGGACCACAGTTTCTCCACTGATCCTGTTTCTCTCAACTGCCCCTGGAGAGGCCCCTGGAGAGCACTGTTTGTTCATCCGTCTCCTTGTACGCTGTGGACTTGGCAGTACTGGATTAACGCTCGGACTTAACGATTTAAAAGATCTTTTCCAACCTAAACGACTCTACGATTTACCATTGCCAGGAGCGGTGACTGCCAGAGCCGAGCCCCTCTCCCCGGAGCCCATTCCCAATTCATACCCGCCAGGGACAGCAGGAGCCGGCGGGCTGTCCGGGCACAATGGCGTTGTCAGGGAAGGAAACCCCTTCCCCCAGCATGACTGGTGCGAGGTCAGGGAGGGAATCAAACAGCCCGAGCAGCAGCCTCAGGCACCCAGACACTCCCCGCTCGCGGCCGGGGCAGCGGGACGGGAATAGGCTCACTGGGGTACCGCCCGCCACCCGCTGCGAGAGAGCACCCAGCCGCTGCCAGAGGGAATCCCTGAGGATCGGGGTCCCGGCTGCTTCCCCTGCCCCTGGAGGCCGCTCCGACCCCGGCACAGCGCTGACGGCGAACAATGGCCCGCGGCCGTCCCCGGGCAGCTCCGGCCGCCACACGGGCGGGCTGCTCCGGGCCCGCCCCTCCGCTCGGCGGCCGCCGCTCCCCGCCCCTCCACGCCTCGGCCGCCCAAGTCCCTTGAACTTTCCCCGGGCGCTCGCAACAAGCGGCCCACGCCGGGCTGCCGCGGCCGCCACTGTCCACACAGCCCCTCGCCCCTCCCGCCAAGTTCCCCTCAAACACAGCCTGCCCTCGTTGCCTCCAAACCCCCTGCAAGCTGCCCGCCCGGGGATCCCCGGCACGGCGCCTGAGAAAAGCCCGCCGTCCCCGCTCCTCTCCCGTTCACACCTCGCACAGCTCCCACCGCCCACCCCCCCGCCCTCCCTCGCACGCCCACCCGCGCCCCCCGCCTCCCCGCCCGCGTTCTCTCTGCCCACCCCGCCCCGGTCCGCGAACGCCCACCCCCTGCCCCTTCCCCAGAGCCAGACCCGGGCAGAGCCCTCCGCTGCCGCCGGCTCCCATCCCTGGGGCCGCGCCGACCTCCGCGAGCTACTTCCCGCCGCCGGAGAGAAGCCCCTCCACAAAGGAGCGAGGCAGCAGGAGGCAGGGGACACACGCACGCCCGGCCGCTCCGTCCGGATGCGGTGAGCCCCCCGCCTCGCCTCCGGGGCCGCGTCAGTGCAGGAGGGAAGAAGCGGAGCAGCGGCGGCGGCTCTTCGGCTGCCACCATGGGCTGCTGCACGGGGCGCTGCACGCTGATCTTCCTCTGCTCGCTGCAGCTGGTGAGTGCCGGGGCACGCTTCGGCTTCGCGGGAGGTGGGCAGGGACGGGCGCTCTCACCCCCGCCCCGGCCACGGCCGCCGGGGGCGCGGAGCGGCGCTGACCCGGCCCCGGAGCTGTCCGCGCCCGCCGCCCCGACGGCGCACCCTCCCCGCGCCCCGGCCCGTAAGTTTCGCGGTGCGAAGTGGCGTGGGGGGAGAGCGGCCCCGTGGCTGGGGGACGGATAGGGTCGGCAACCCGGGGAGGGTGCCGCGGCGCCCCAGTCCGGGCGGCTGTCAGCGCTCCCTGCCTGAGGGAGAGCGGCTCCCCCGCCCTGATGTCGCTTCGAGACGGTGTCACTCCCCGGTGAGTGCCGGGCAAGGGCTTCCCCCGTCTGCTCAAAGTAGAGGACGAGGGGAAGAACGAGGCTGACGATGCCCTCGGTCGGTGCCCGCGGGGCGGCGGTGAGGCCGGACACTGCTGGGCGCTGCCGGTGCGGTGGGAAGATGCGGGGACCGGCATCGCCGCTTCTTTCTCTTTCTATTTTTCTTAACCCTTGTAAAAACGGCGTGTGCCGGCTCTCTCCCGTGACTTTTCTTGGGATTCCTTTCCTCTGATTAAGTATTCCTCAGCGTGCAGTTGAAACAACAGAACGGTGTCGCTTCTTTTCTTTGTTTAGTGGAGTTGGTATATTTATTTTAGAGAAGAGAGTTGTTGAGATAAATCACCGCCAAACAACAATAATCTTTCCTCTGGCTCATTAGCAGGATGATAAAATAATGCTTTCCCCTTAACGGTAGTCCCTGGTCCCAAGAGTGTTTTAAAAGATTTTTCTCTTTTCTAGTGACTCAGTGTCATCATTTTGCCACATGTTCTCTCTTAAAATGAGTGCTATTCCTAAAGTGTGTGTGTGTGTCTGTAAAAGAGAAAAGTGGGATGCATTTAGTTTTGGGGGGGGGAGGGGGGAGGTGTGTGTTTGTATTCGTAATCCTTTGCGATTTTTCTAGTTTTCTCTTACAGCACTTTGAAATGGCTTCTGTTTCAGAGGTAATACTCTAGAAGTAATTGTACATACTGCATTTATTTGAAGATCCCCTTTCATTTGCAAGGCTTTGTGCCAGGTTCTTAGCCTGTGTAAACTGGTGTGTCTCCATTGTTTCCAGTGTGAGCCTGGACCTTATTCAGATGTGCTTTAGAGTGATGGGCTTAGTGTGGTATAAGTAACTCAATGGCACAACCGTGCCAAAAACCAGAGGAGGCATATGATTTGTACTTGTAGTGTAAGGAAAGTGTTCTTTATACATTGCTGTTATTTTTTATTCCTTGTTTTGTATCAGTTTTGTGCTAAAGACTGCAGCAGAATTGCTCCTGATTTACATCATGCCATGTGGGAGGGGAAACAAACCCTATTCAAATATATCTCTTTTCCAGTTATGAGGATTATAATGACTGTATTTACTATTCTGTAGAATTACTGGGAGGCTATAAAAATTGAAGTAAAGTGTGAATGGCCAGCATAATCTGCAGAGAAATGCATAAAAAGTCTTTCAGGAAAAGAGTTGTGTTTTATAAAAGACCTATCAGATGATATAACGACTTTCAAAAAATACTTAAAGGCATAGTTTTTTCTGCTGTACTTACCTGCTTTATAGTGATGTTCCACTGTTACATCGACATCTTTTAGGTGCTGATAAATGTCTGTATGGCAAAATGCTGTAATTTTAATTTGTTTTCATTTAAAAATACAAGTCCTTCTTTATATTCAAGAAGTAATCTGGTAGATATTATGTCCTGGTTCTCACCAATTAATTTTTGTTAATTTTTTTGCAGTAGCCTGGAGGGGACATGGCTAGGATGTGGGGGCTATTCTGTACTACCTCACATCATTGCCAGGGGTGGAGGAAAAGGAGTCTGTTCAGGAGAATGGGCTCCTTCCGGTTGGGCTAGCGTGGCATCAGTGCCTAGCTAGAGAGAGCGGTGGGGTGGCCCCAGTTCCAAGCCAGAGGGAGCATGGCTGCATGGCTGTGGTCTGGTGGGGCTGGGATGAGTATTTTGCATGTGAATCTCCCTCTCTTTAGTACACTTTTGTTATTAATATTGTTGATGCTACTGTTCCTTTTCTTATCTCATTGCTGTTTCCAGTAAATTGTTCTTATCTCAACCCACGATCTTTGCCTTTTGTGCCTCTAATTCTCCTCTCCAGGCACCTGTAGGGGGAAGGGAGAAGGGAGAGAGGCAATGAGGAAGTGGCCGCATGGTTTGGAGAGTCTCAGTGGGAGAACTAAGTTGGAGAGTATCATTCCTAAACTACTACACGTGAACTTAAAGCTCAGATGCTTTCCATGATCTCAGTGGTGGCAGTGTTCAGTTTATATATGTAGAAGTTATCACCACAGGCAGTTTTGGACCTTTTTTGAATATTTAGATTAAATCTTGCAAAATCCAATCAAATCTTGCAAAATCCAATCACTTGTGCCAACTTGTAGAATTTCAGAAGTACTGATGATTTATATGACTTGAGGAAAAACTTTAGAAGGAAACAGATGGGCACATATTTTAAAAAAGTCGTTTATGTTAGTCATGTTCTGGTCATGTCAGAGAAGGGCCTGGGAACAGCTCAGGCTCAGTCTTCAGATTAACCTTTAGATATTACCTGAGAAAGAAATATCTTATTAAATACAGTTGGCAGCACCTTTTATAGCATGCATGTACTATGTAGATTCTCTTCTGTATAAGATGGGAGTAAAAGTAAAAAAGTCAAATCCCTGGAGACATGTTCATAAACAAGATTTGCTTCTTGTTCTAAAGAAGAGTGCATTGTTCAGTGTCCTCAGAACACAGTTTCCTGATTCTTTAAAACTTTTGTCTTCTGTAACTTTTGTCTTCTTTATCGCAGCAACATATAAACAAACAGCCTAGGCAAAAGTGAGGAGAAAAACAGTTGTTGCATTACTGTGAGTAAAATATCCTTTCTCTAGTGTTAACCCATTAAGTGCATTAACTGCAAGAAGATTTGTTTGTAATTTTCAGTGCTGTTTGTCAGTTATATTTTAATCCATGAAAGTGGAGGTTTTTGACTGACACCTTTTACTTTTTTGTAATAAACACATTTAAATGTTGAATTCAGTAATCCTAAGGACAGTCTGTAGTTAGTCTTCTATAATTTAATAATAACTTCATTTGTAAATGGAAATCCATATCATTATGTGTAATACAGAATTCTGGAAAAAAATCATTGAGATGGAAGTGTAGGTGGCACAAGTTCAGGAAAAGCTGCTAGTCACTTTCAGGGTTTCCTTGGACCCCTTCAGGTGGATTCTACTTCTGAAAACCAAGAAAATTTTGTGTAAGGAGAACTGTGTCTTGCCCCACCACCCCGCCTTGATCTTTCACTGTTTTGCTCTTCCTGACTGAAGCATTGTCATATGCCATTGCCAAAGGTGTCTGAGCAAAGAACACTGAAGTGTATGTGTATCTTTGTGTGCATAAATATGTCATTAAGATTATTAGGAGCTATGTACACATTGGGAAAATATATCATAAGCACATACGGATCCTTTGGATTACAGCCATAATTCTTACTGGTGCCACTAGAAGTCTGAGACATTGGCCTTATCTGTACTAGAAAATTAAACCAGCTGGCAGAGATTGTGCCTGTGCTATTGCAGACACCATGCCATAAAACACTGCAAGATGAAAATGTTTGGAAAAGAAAAGAAATTAAAAAAACATTAAATTCTGAAAGGGGTAAATTGACAATAAATTGTAGCAAGATGTAGCTGTGTGAATCCAATTGGTGTTAATAAATGTCACACAGGGAAACTTCATGCTGCTTTGAAAATATATTTCTGAGAAACTACCTTTGCAGGATAATGTTGTTTCAACATTTTCAATGAGTGGAAGTTTTTGGGACCTAGAAGTATACAGATAAATGAACATAAAGAACTCTAAATATGAAGATGGTGAATGAGATTTCAAAGTGGTGAAGGGACGGTTGTGGAAAGTGTGTGACTAAGACCCTTCATGGTTTTGACAGTCTCATTTTATGTGCTTATTCTTGGGCTCCTCTGCACTGTGTTCCTTCTGTAGGTCCTGATTTAGAAGTGTATGGTTTATCCAGTTATAGCTAGTGTAAAATAGGTTGTTCCCTATTTAACCTGTTACTTTCCAAATAATTAAAGTGTCAGCAGGCCACACTGGAAAATTATTCCAGTGGAAACACAACTTCTGTGTACTAAGTTTGACTAGTGATTGTTTGGGAAGTTCAGTTGATCATTTTAATAGCCTAATCCCTTACAATATTCAGAAGATTTATATTTATGATTACCATTATCATTAATTATATTGATGTATGTAAATCCTTACATTTGGAGATGGTACTGTATCCATTAGAATGTTTCATCATTTGTTACTGGACCTCATGGAATTTCAGAAGTTATGTGGGGAAGTGGTATGTGTATGTATCATGCATAGATTTTCATCTCATTTTTAAACACTTTATAGAGCTGGACACTCTATGACTTTGACTCTCGATGCTTGTATGTTAGAACTGACAAATACCGGTTATTCAGTTAACAGCTCAGGGATTCAAGGGAATTGATACATTTGAGAAAGTAAAATCTTTGAACCAGTAAATTGCTGAACTTTTTATGTTGATAAAAGAATCATCAGCCCATTGATCTGGGGATGAAGCATATGTCCACTGATAAAAGAGGAGGAAGTTGAGGGAGTACCTATTGTACTAGCAAGGATGGAGAAAGCTTGGGATTTTAGCCACAAACAATGCCCTGGTTGCAGGATATTGCACTTTCTGTTATAGCAGCTGAGGTGTGAATGGTGTTTTCCTCTGATAACTCGAATGACATCCCCAAAACATGTAACCATTGCTGGTGGCTGTACCTAAAAGGCTGATATGCTTGTGTTGTGGGTGTATAGTTGCATTTAACCTTAACATTGGAAATAATACACTGTATCCAGTAGAACTACTTGAGTTAAATACTCAAAATCCAAAACACATATGATATTATACACTTTTTAGGATCTTTCTCATCAGGGACAAGAGAGTAAAAACTAACACTGTTTTCCATTTTGTGTTTTTGTTTTATTTTTCAAAATTGTTGGGAGTTATCTGTTAGTAAAACACATATTCTGAGCTCGTCAGCACTGTAGGATTTAACCTCTCCATGCACCAGAAATTCAGCTTCAGAAGTGAAATCCCCTCCTGCTGAAACTGCATGTAAGACTTCTTTCTGTTCAGTGTTCCAAAGTTAGAGATTCAAAACTTGAGGAACCATGAACTTTCAGAGCCCTCTGAAATTTCTGAACTGGGTGAATTTCTGAAAGGAATCATGTAGCTCTTGCTTAGTTTTAGGCTCCATCCACCACAGAAGGCTATTTTTCTACAGTTCCTGGCTGCTCTATGGCTGATGGTTAATTGTCATATAAACATTTAATAAATACATTTATAGTGATGAAGGGAAGGAATTAAGATTTCAGTGATAATAAGGACAATTAATACACTGAAAATTGTGAATAATATAGCTGTTCTTCCTATCTATAAGATCAGTAAGCTTTGTAAATAGTTATTTTAAGAACATTCAGATATGCTGCTGATGTGCTTCTATTTCAAGATATGCTACATTCTACCTATACCCCATTCTTGGGACTAGGAAACAAATATTGTGGTTTGGAAAGTCATTGGAATTCAGGATAGTATTGTTGGATCTAAATAGAATTTGGGTAGGACTTGCAGAACTTGAACACCATAGGTTTATTTTTGGAGATCATTTGGGTTTGATTGCACTTGCAGTTGTTTAGGTGGTGTTTTAATCTTGCTAATTTTTTCAGGTTTGGAACTGAAATAAAAACTTTTAAGACTAGGTAATCTTAGCTCATGTTTTTCTGTATCTTACTTGCATCTTATAGGTGCAAAGGGACCCTTTTAGTTTTAGGGCCAATCTGGTAAATTGACAAATAAGTAATAAAATCACAGTTCCTTAATTTTTCAGGTAAAAGTGTTGCATTTTGGCCCCCTATGATATACAAATTAATTTTCACATAAATAAATGAATTTGATTGATTAGATGACCAAAGAGAGATTCTCACCAAGAGATAGTCTCACCAGTCATTGGCCCTGATATTGTACAAGAAAAGTGAGTGGAGGTTTTGTCCTTCACTTGATAAGAACTGGAGTAAATTAATGCATTCCATACTTGCTAAGATGATTACTTCTTGGATGTGCTCAGTGAAGTGGGGAGGCAAAGGACCCACGATGCAACACAGAGGAAATTCTGATTGAATACTAGAAGAAAAATCATAGATTATTGGATCATGTTTTTGAAAGAAGTTTTGGAAACTCCATCCTTGAATAAATTCAAATCGAGCTGAACATAGCTCTCAAAAACCTGATCTAATTGAAGTTTATTTGATGTCAAATTTGGCCCTGCTATGAATAAAGGTTTTACTGGATGAACTCTAGATACTCCTTGCAACTTAGGTTATCCTGTGCTTGTATGATCTTACCAGAGCATAAGGAATAAGGGTCTTCAATTTTTTATTAGGAGGGTATTTAAAATACACAGTAATTTGAGTTATTTTGAAATAATTAGTTTCTTAATTTGTTGTGTTTATAATGCAGTGGAAATAGGCTTGATATGGCAATAACAATTCTAGTATTCAGTTGTATCTCTTGGTGTCAAACTTTGGTGTTTAAGTAAATGAGAAATACCTGTGATGGCCTTGAGATTTATATTTCATAAATAACAGTGCTGTGATACAATGTAGTATATCAGATCTTTCAAACTCATTAATATTGATGCAAAATATATTTCATTCAGTCAGTCTTGTAATTAATTGCTAAGCAGTCATTTTGGGGCAAAACCCCTGTTATTTCTGTTTTTACAGGGAAATGAACTGGACAGTTTTTGGTTCTAGATGACTAATATAAAGGAGCAGTAATAAGTGACTGTGTGGTTCAGGAGACTGATAATATGTTACAGTCTTTTACCTCTACGTCACATTTTGAAATTCACTGCAGGTTAGATGAGGGCAAATGTCATTATGAAATGTTTATATCAAATGATACTGGTCTTGCTATAGCGTCGGTATAAAAATGTCATCTTAATAGAGAGATTGGTCCTAATTTCCACCTTTCATATTATACAAGAAGAGTGAAGATTGTTGAGCATGGTACTGTGAAGACCAAAGTGATGTTTTTGCCGAAGTTTCTTTCACGTCAGCTTGTCTGGGGTGCTAGCATGAATGTGCAATGAAGTTTGCACCACTGCCTTAGCTCATACTGGACATGATATCTTTGTAAGCTTTATAACTGACATTGAATAAAAATGACAAATAATGTTAATTGCATTGGTTTTGTGTAAATTTAGTCTTTTTCGTTGGTCAGAAAGAAGACCATTTATTACTGCTTTTTATTTGGTACAATTTGTATTGAAAATAAAATTCAGACAGTAGCAAAGGGAAAGTGTCTCACTTTGAATCTTGAAGCAGCTCGGTTTTGTCCAAGATGAAACAGTTTTCTCCATCTCTCATGAGCAGTTAATGCACACCTTCCTAAAGGGTGTGCCAGCAGGTTTTGGATCAGACACTCGTACGCTGAGTGAGACTTGCAATTCCTTGACACAGCTGTGCCAGCAGCACTATGACAGGTTTTACCGTGTCATGGGCTTTTTTTTCCTTCCATGTGTGACCAGTGAAATCTTTGTAGTCTTGCTATGGATCTGTGCCTTTGGCAGGTCTGTAAAGGACAGTGGTAAGTGGGATTATCACTGTACTCTGATCTCAGGAACATGCAGAGTACTTAAGACCCTGGTTATGAAATGGTAGTAAAAGATTTTATTTTAGACCTTTTGCTTTTTACTATACTTCCTTATCATCTTGTCTTTCTTCAAACACAGCCCTATCTTGCATGTAATCTCAACTCAGATGGATTTTTTAATGCTGTGGTGATTTGGGACTTGTTCTTACAAGTTGCTGAATGCCCTACAGCTCTCATTAAAGTTGCTGAAAGTCATTCTTTCACATATAGGCTCCTTATAATGGCAGGTTCAAGCAAAGGCAGCAGTGAACTTCTTCCACCTGGTGAATGCCAGTAGTACAGTAAAAGAAAAGGAAAAAGGAAAATTTTCTACTTAATACAACAGCCAGTTTTGGACAAATACCCCTTACAGAAATGAATGTTGTAAAGAAATAAAATTGAAAATTTTATGATATGCAGAAGGAAGATAATTGTAAACCAATTATTTATGTTGAGGATTAATCTTGAATAGTCACACTTGGTTCTTCCACAGGTCTCTCCAAAGGGGTTGATAGAAAGGTGGGTGTGGTTTGTTTTGTTTGTTTTGTTTTGTTGGTTTTTTTTGTTTGTTTGTTTGGTTTTGGGGTTTTTTTTTTTGTTTTGTTTAGTTTCATCAGTACAGAAGTTTTGGCTGAGAGTAGGTATAAATATATATAAAGGGTATATGCTTGGCAATGAGCCAAATGGAATTCCCTGAGGAGGGTTTTGACACACACCAAAGAAACTACAGATGTAGCAAAGTAGAGTAATACTTAAGAGATGAAGCATGAGCAGAAAGATCCTGAGATGCTTTTGTAGCTAAGGAGATTATGTGGGAGCATGGGATGAAAAGTATAGAAAGGTGCGTTTAGATGAATGTAAAAAAAGTGGGATGTGGAAGCCCTCTTCATCAGAGAGAAGAACGTTGCCTATGTGTGTGGGAGGCATTCCTCCCTAAGGTATCACTGAAAATAAGATCTTAAGAAAAAGATTTTTATTTATCTTTTCTAACGTACTGCTGCTGCTGCTAAGCTAGTTTCTCACTATTCTGTTGTAAAGTTACTGTGTTTGTGTCAGACCCTTTGAATAAAAAATGCCAGGGGAGCAAAATCTTATGATGATATTTTCTAGGGAGATTGGAATGACTGGCATGTTTCTCATCCAACTCTAGTTTTTGCCTGTGGTTGAGCCTTGAATACTCTGTGTTGTCCTGGGAATGCTGCAACTTCACTGCTCTGTTGGCAGTTCCTGGAATCTCCTGTGAGCAAAAGTGCTCCTGGAGCTTAGGAGCATGCAAGTGAAGCGTAGCACAAGGTACAGTGGAAATGAGTAGACATGTAAATACCTAGAAAACAAAAAAAACCTCCTGGTTAAGTGCAGCTTCTTAGATGGACTGAAAAGAGCTCATGTCTAAATGCATTTTGGAAAGAAAATTCTGTTAAAATGGAGTGCATAGAGAAACATTTTTCTGGGAGCTTAGTCTCCATGATCAACGAATAAAAAGTTGAAAGATTCTGAAGCTGGAAACTGTAGTGCATTATAATACAGGAATGACATCACAAGAATATATTGTTTTGCCTCTGCTGGCGAGCTGTTTATTTTTCCTGCTAAAAGCATGCTGTATATTTCTATTTCCGAGTAAGCAGGGTGTTTAATTTCTCTAATATGTGTTTGTTTCATGAGTTAAGTAGACATCACCAGGCCAAGTGTGTTTGTATTTTAACTGGAGCAGAAGCCTTGCTGCTCCTACTGATTGAATAATTTGCATCATAGAAACCTGAAAAGCCTCTCTGTCCTCTAATGCAGATGGAGCTACTCTTAATACTGAAGATAGATGGTCTTCGCTTGGAGATCCCCCAAGCAACTGAAGATTCTTTAATCAGACTATAGTCAGTGAGCTGTACATTTGTAAAATACCTGCTTTAGTGTACCTACCAACATGGGCATTTGGGAAGCCCAAAAAATGCCCAAATTTGGAAGACAATTTACCTCTGTTTCCAGTTCTTATGTTGGTTAGTCACAGATTTGTTCTCAGCCTCATCCTTCTGATAAGCCATTTCTGTTCACGGCAACAGGAAGCTCTTTGCTCGAATGCCTAGCTGTGAAATGATACACTATTTCCATTTTCATGTTGGTTTTTTTTTTTTTTTTCCTGGAGCCAGATGATTTACTCCCAACTCTCCTCCCAGTATTTCAGAACAACTTCTAAATTCTGATCTTCATCTGTTTATCATAGTAAGATTCAGACCCTGTTCCCCAACAGTCAAGACTGTTAAAATTCACTTGTGATTGTAAATAGGCCCTGTATGTTGTTCTTATCCGGGTGATTTGCAACTATACAGCGTAAGTTTTGTTTAGTTGTATAGTTGCTACAGTTATTTGTAGTTCCTCACACGATGTTGGTTGCACAGTATTATGAAAAGGTCTGATTAGTTCAGAAAAGAAGGAAATATGAACAAGTGATAACAGATAGATGAGCTAGTAGTGTTATTTACTGTAATGCAGTTATTAGAGCACGTGCAGTGGGAGTGTTAGGATGGACTGAAAAAATGCTTCCAAGCCTGGATTTACAGTGAAAAATTAGACATATGAATGGCAGTAGCCTACGTCCAAACTTCATTCACATGTCAGAAATTAGTTTAAGTACATTGAAATATATTAGATGCCATGAATGGCTTTAAGTTGTATATTACTAATGTATAATTTAGTCATAGTGGTTTGGTGAAAGCCAAAGCTGACTGAGTTGTGCCAGAAGTAACCACAAAGTGCCAAAGTTTATTTAAATTGGATTAAATTATGATGCCCATCATTTCTCTGTTTTGTTTCATGAGTTAGACATCATGAAGATAAGTGTGTTTACATTTTAATTGTAACCAGTTACATTTGTTAATCTGTACAACTGTAATCAGTTGAATGCACTGATGACTCTTTCAAAGTGTAGCCTGTGCAGCCGAGATGTGCTGCCTTGCTCAGCGGTAGTGCAGGGTGTGAAGCAGCCTCACCAGCATGATGCTGACACCCATCACGTAGGTACATGAACCTTATTGCTTGTTCTGTTGTGGGACGGGTACTAAATCTGTATCCACCCTGATCTGCTGAAATTTTCTATACACCCTGCATTTTTAAAAGAAGTGTAATGCATGATGGTTGGAGAGCAATACTGCCTATAACCTCTTCTGGTCACATTTAACAAGCCTGGATCATCTAGGGGTGGGGAGAAGGTGATGTCAAATAATTTCATTGACATTTTTGTATCCATGAAAGGTTCCGAGTTTCAGTGTTTAAGTCAGTATGTGATACTTACTTGCACTGAAAGCTGAGGGGCTGTTTCTGCAGTGCCTTGTGGCCAAAAGAGTGTCCCGGTTAACCCGAGATCTCACAGAGCAACTGAGATTCTGGTGTATTCATTATAGATTTATTAATTTAATTATTTATTATTTATCTTTACTTGTATTTGGTTCTCTTGGCCTATCTGACCGTGAAATTCTTGGCCCCATGAATTTCTTAGTTTTCTCTGAGATTTCTAGGCTGGACTATACTTGGTCCACATGCCAGTCATGCTGGAGGGCTCCAGTACTGCAGGGGTTTCACTGTGTTTATTCATCTGTTGAGCAGCTGAAGTAAATAATGCCCCCAGTTCAGGGCTGGTTTTGCCCTTTTAGAGATCATTTGAAGCACACTGCAGCTGAGGTTGGCTCTGGATTAGGATGCGTAACTGAGGTACAGCCTGCCTCGAGCATTTACAGACCAAAACAGGTAATGGAGTCAGAAAAAGAAATGTGCAAATGTTTTGCTTTACGCTCTACAGAAAGTCTCTGGAGTCGTAGTTCAGGCTGGTTTTATGCTTCACGTTTCTGCACACAGTTACAATAATTCCCTTTTTTATATTGGCCACATGTGACCATGAGAATCTTAGCACTTCAATGGGCAAGTTCACTGTATTTGGGTGAGCTCATAATTTGGAGAACACATTTCTTTTTAATTGTGTACCATTTGCAAAGTGATTTAGAGGAGCTAAAATATATTGCAAAGACAAAAATCTTTCTGTTTCAGGAGGCATGTACTAAGTATGGATTCTCCTCTGGAAAGATTATTTTCAGGAGCTGACAAATTTGAGTTGATCCCTACACAATTATCTTTCCTGCATAATGAGACTTGCAAATACCTACATCTGCACTGACTGCATGCTTCTTTGGGGATTCCCCATTGTATTGTTACCTCTGGCCACAGGCACTTGGGGAAAACAAGAGTCAGTCTCTTAAGGACATTCTGGAGAACAGGAAAAAAAGCAAGTATCCCCTAAATACTGGAACTGACCATCTGTATACAGGGAAGGGACAGTTTTAAGTCAGGGAGGAGTTTTGTTTCTGCTGATAGAAGCACTGTTCAATTTATACTAAAAGGACCATGAGTTCATGGTTTTCTTATTATGGTACTTTGTCAACTCATTTGCTCAATCCAATTTTTGGTGACTGGAATTGGCTAAAAGATTACAGGATATTCATTGCAATAGGAAGAAGAAATCCAAATCTCCTGGGCGGCAAACCTTAATTGTTGCATTTTCTCTGAGTGGTGAATGCACATTGAATCCCAGCTATCTATGCAGAAAAGTAATTTCCAAGGCAGCCCATTCACATTCAGTTTTTTTCCACTAAAAGTGAAGCAATAAATTATGCTGGTGTTTAAGGGGTAATCTCTGTGACTTTAAAGAACATAAACTATCAGAGGCACACCAGTCTGACTGTGCTAAATGCTGAGCACCTCCTTTATCCGAGTGAGTAACCTCATCTCCCACAGAGAACAGCAGGAGCTACAGATACTGGCATCCTCACTCAGTGGCGTCACTACTCAGAGGGATCGAGCTGTAACTGAGGCAGCTGTGCTACTGGCTGGGCTTGGTAAGTGCAGGCACTATTAGAGGGTGCCATTAGATGAAGTCACTGAAGCATTAGGAAGCCTGCAGAAATGAGTACCCTCTTCCAATCTGAAAAGTGTTGTGGTTGAGAATATACCCATTGGACATCCTCAAGGGAAGATTTCTTTCACACATACTGGCTCTATCAGTGTTACCAGCCAGCACTTCACCAGCATGAGACTTAGCCTTGTAACATTTCACGGATCCCTACATCATGCTGAGTAGCGCTGGTCATCTATTATTAATATGCTCACATTTTTTGCTAGACTAAAAGTATATTATTTTCTTATTAAATCTTCCATTACTTTAAGATGCTTTTAAGGTCTGTTCTGCTCTCATTCTATTAGTTGGGAACAAAAGCTTTTCAAATGTCAGAAGTTAATATATACCGATATCTGAAAAAGCAAGAAAATACAACAGATTTTGAGGCAATTTTCTTATATAATGACATCTTAAAGTTTCATACATTGTTTTTATAAAATATTTCCCTTTTTTCTATGTGAGGGCATATTCACACACAATTCCAGTTTTGCATTAGAAATACTGGCTGCATGACAATGTGAGACTTTCTCCTATAATGGTTATTATTTGGCATGCATAAAGAATTTAAAGAACTCTTAAGTTGGAGAAGTAGTATTGTGTTTGCTTACACAAGATGATGAAGGCAGTCACATGTTTATTCTGCTTGGAGATGGCCAGAGGGAAGCCAGTGTGCACCTAGGAACTGTGAAATTAGTTAGCATGGTGTGGTGCCTTGGTTAATGAACCTGTAGAGAGTATCATAGCTTAGGCACAGTACAGTGCTAGTGCATCCCAAAGGCTCCTGGACAGAAACTGGTCTGTACCTGGATGAGCTGGAGCATAGTCAAAGCAGTCTGGCCTGCTCTGAAAAGATACATATGCCAACTAGTATAAAAAGAGGGGAGTTATCAAAATGTGTGGGCACACATTCTTTGAAATGCTTAGGCTGTTGTGAAAACAGACACTGGGAGAGCTGATGGGGTCCACCAGTTACTGCTTTATTGGATTCTGGCTTACTGCTTTGATGGGAACCTGACTTGTTCATCCCAGTCAGCTTTATGTCTTGTGTTGATTATTCTTGGGCAGCAGAATGGAATGGGCCGTGTTAATTCATAATGCTGTTGCAATGAGGTTTGAGGATGAGGTGAAAGGTAAGCATGAAGCAGAGAAGTACACCAAGAGAACCTCAGTGCTGCATTAATAAACTGCTGCTGATGGCCAGGGTCTTCTGGAATGGTTTTGCCTTTGCTCCCCCATGACTAAGGCTCAGAACAGGGGCAGATTCTCAGAACTGGGTTGGAAATTGCATCATAGTTTCTAGAGTGCCCCTGTAAATCTCTTGCTATTTTGATTTCTGGAGTTCTGTTTCCTAAAACTGTACAAAGTAGCTAGTGTAGAATAAACTCTCCCCTAATTATTTAGCTGATGTAGGCCTAATTTAAAGTGCACCGTTTTAATTCTGTTAATTTCCAGATTAATTTTTACCTTACATAAAGGTAATAATAATCCTAACACAGCCACTGAATCTTACCAATAAGCCCTCCTGCTTAGTTAATCTATTTATTTCTATCCTCCTTGAAAGTTATTTTTAATGTTTAAGGAACTTTGAAATATTTCTCACAGCTGTTCCCAAAAGTGAGTTTGTAGCCTTTTACTGCCATTGATGCTAGTAGACCTTGCTTGAGGCTGTAGAGAAGTTGGGACAAAGCCAGGGAAAAAACTCAGGCTCATGTCTTAAGCACAAGATAACTATTCATGTTTTATAAGCCTTTCTTGTCTGATGTTTTCGTATTCTCAGAAAGGATGGCCCGGAAATTGAAGTGTTAATGCTTTTTCATAGCACAAATACAGATTTTTCCTTGGGAAATTTTGGACGTGTCATGCTGGTCTGTTTACGAGCAGCAAGGTGCGTGGTGATGGTACAAATGAGGTCAGTATCCCTTGCATTTTCTGTTATTAGATCATTCGAAACTCACTTTCTCTAGCCTCTGTAAGTTAACATCAGTGGAGGCTTGGTCATTTATACTTGCTGAATATCAGTTTTAAAAGATAACAACTGAATACCTGATGTTAAGTGTTCTTCATATATTTGAAAAAATTGCTTTGATATTAAATGTATATTTAAAAATATTTCTTACCTTCGTGTTTCAATAAAATGCTTTGTAGAGTTTGAGATTATAATGGTGTTACTGATAGTTTCTCATACCATCGCCATGTCTTCTTTAGGGGTTTTCTGTCTGTATCCACTCTGTCTTCATTCATCCTTGTCCTATTTTGGAAAGTGTAAAGGTCCTCAGAGTTTTTAGCAGAAGCCTATTGTTAGAGGGAAGACTCAGATAGTCTGTAACTTCTGACCTTTCCAGAACATATTTTTATATCTCCTTTGAAGGAACACGGAGGGATGATGATAAGGAAGTTGAAAATATGGCCAGCATACACACAGGTATGTTCAGGAAATAATATTGTAGTATTGAAGGAAAAAAAGCCCCAAAAATGATGGGATCCAAAACCTGCTGGAAATCAGTGAAACATGTTCACACTAATTTCAGGTTTTGTATTCAGCCATGCACAGTTTTCTTCTATGCTTTTTTTTGTGTTTTTCTTTCTTTTTTTTTTTTTTCCCCAGATGATTAACTGTGCTTTATTAGAGTTGATGCAAGAGGCAAAATTTAGGCTTCCCCCACTGTGGTTTATTGAAAATATTAATCATAACATTGCATTAACAGAATTCTTCACATTTAGCACTTTTACTTGGCAGGGCAGAAACTTTATTGTGCCTGGAATTGTTGTCTAAAGACCTTTCCAGAGGTGTCAGGAGAGACACATTACTTTTGCTTTTGTTCACCTTTCAGAAGAGTTGTGAGCAAAACCTGTAACTCAGGGCTGGAAGCATTGCATTCCACAGCATCATGCTAAAATACTGGTGGAAGGTAAGAAAATATAATAAATGGTCACCTTTCTGATAATGTAAGACAAGATTCTTGAATTACATATAATTTAAGTTCTTATCTTGAGGAGTGGTAAGAACAGGGGCAGTGGGAATATAACAAAATCACAGAATTGTTTGGGTTGGAAGGGACCTCTGGAGAACATCTTGTCCAACCATCTGCCAAGGCAGGGTCACCTAGGACAGGTTACACAGGAATGCATCCAGGTGGGTTTTGAAACCCTTCAGAGAGGGAGACTCCATGACCTCCCTGGGCAGCCTGTATCAACAAGAAAGGCAGACCCTTGTTTTAAAGATATTTTCAGATACAGGTGCACTTTTTCATTTATGCAGGTGAAGAAAGCCTTGGCTTAGTTGTATTCCCTTCGAAAAATAAGAGAAGTATTCTTACTGAATTTTGTGGGAAAAGAGTTATGAATCTGGTCTGAATGGTGCATATATTCCCCATTCTCTCTCACTGAGGAATTATTTTTGCATGCAAAGTATATGTACTATATGGGTTAAACACTGCTCCATCTTTACTTTCCTATGAAAACAATAAATTTCCCAGGGATTAGGGATCTTTTTACAGGGGTGTTTGATTAAGAATATGCTGTTTGTACGGTTGATTTTGTCTGGAGGCAGATGATCTCTTGTGGCTGCTTTTGACCCTGATTTCAGAAATGGCTGAAAGGAAAAGTGCACAGGCTGAATTAAAACCCACAAAGGACTTGAAACATACGTCAGATCTAAAGATCATGTAACAAAACTTTCTAGTGATACATATTGCTTAGGGTTTCTCTAATTTGCGGGCTGCAGTCTTAACACTGTTGGCATAACTTCATTACAGGAGCCTTTTGGTTTAGATGTGACATAGGTCAACAGGATTTTCTTTCTTCCTGTAGGCTGTTATGACACCTCTTTAAATGTATAAACTAAGCTAAGACAGCTCTCATCTATCCACTGATGCTGCCCTGTCCCTATCAGGGGCTTTGCCATCCTAGAACAGATAGCTGTGGGGTTAAAGTTTTCATGTGAGCTAACAGAAGTACAGGGTGGTTATGGCACAATTTTGTGATATAAACTGGATAGTACCTGCTTATGCAAAAGTGAGAAACGTATTCAACTGCTATCAATTCTAACATACGAATGGGAAAGCTGTCTGTGCTACTGTTGCATGCAGAGTTTTGAGGCAGCTCTTTTTCCTTTAAAAATAGTGAGTTAAATGGTATTGAAGAGTGAGAATCTCATTAATGGCAAGCAGAAAATTGTGCACAACATTTGAACACTGATTATCAGAAAGACCATTTGTTAATTATGAATTGGGCCAAATATATTTGTTTTATGCATGTATTTTGTTGCTTTAAAAAGTAGTTGTTAAGGGTTCTAATAATGACAGAAAATAAACAGCTAAAAGATGGGAAGGAGGGCAATGGCAGGAGAAAAGAATACGTCTGCTTTTGCATGTGAGGATCTTGCTTCTGTTGCTGTATCGTTCCAACCTTACTCTTTTCAAGTATCATCTGACCTCTGATAAACATATTGATCCCTGGGGTACTCCTTGTTGCTCAGATTCTAAATGAAACAAATAAGCCTGCTGGGGTCATCTTCTCTGCTTCTTTGATCTGGAGAGCTTGTAGTTTCTCACAAACTTGATAAAAGGCCCATTTCCCCCAAATATCTGCTAGTGACTTAGAAATGCATTTTCTCAGTCTTGGATTTTATGATAGTTTTCTTCCATATACATGTTCTTCTGTAGCTATTTACTGGATGTACAAGGATTACCATGCCTTTGACTGCCCAAAGCCAGTTACTGAGTGGATATTTTTCATATTGAATCATATTTAATCGCATTTCATATTGAATCATTCCAGTCAACATGAGTCTGTGAAAGGCAGGTGCTGCTGACCAACCTGATCTTCTTCTATGACAAGGTGACCCAGTCACCAGACCCCATCACCTAGTGGATGAAGGAAAGGCTGTGGATGCTTTTTACCTGGAGTTTAATAAAGCTTTTGACACCCTTTCCCACAGCATTCTCCTAGAGAGACTGACTGCTTGTGGCTTGGACATACGCATTTTTTACTGGGTAAAAGACTAGATGGCCAGGCCCAGGGAGTGGTGGTGTATGGAGTTAAATCCAGCTGGCAGCCAGTCACAAGTGGTGTTGCCCAGGGCCTGACTTGTTTAATATCTTTATCGACTGGGTGAGGTGATCGAGGGCACCCTCAGTGAGCTTGCAGATGACACCAAGTTTGGCAGGAGTGTTGATCTGCTGGAGGGCAAGAAGGCTCTGCAGAGGGATCTGGACAGGCTGGATTGATAGGCTGTGGCAAATTTTATGAGCTTCAACAAGGTGGCAAGGTCCAGTCCTGTCCTTGGGTCACAACAACCCCATCCAGCGCTACAGACTGGGGGCAGAGTGGCTGGAAGGCTGCTCAGTGGAAAAGGACCTGGGGTAATTGGTCAACAACCGGTTGAACATGAGCCAGTGTGTGCCCAGGTGGCCAAGAAGGCCAATGGCATCCTGGCTTGGATCAGAAATAGTGTGGCCAGCGGGACCAGGGTAGTGATTTTCCCCCTGTACTCATCACTGCTGAGGCAACATCTCAAATGCTGTGTCCAGTTACGGGCCCCTTACTACAAGAAGGACATTGAGGTGCTGGAGTGTGTCCAGAGAAGGGCAACAGAGCTGCTGGAGGGTCTGGAGCACAAATCATATGAGGAGCGGCTGAGGGAGCCGGGGCTGTTTAGCCTGGGAAGAGGAGGCTCAGGGGGGACCTTATCACTCTCTCACAACTACTCGAAAGAAGGCTGTAGTGAGGTGGGGGTCAGTCTCCCAACAAGTAATATTTAGAAAAAATGTCTTCGCTGAATGGGGATTGTCAAGCATTGGAACAGGCTGCCCAGGGAAGTGGTTGAGTCACCATACCTGAAGGTATTTAAAAGACATATAGATGTGGCACATAGGGACATGGTTTAGTGGTGGCCTTGGCAGTTTTAGGTTGGTGGTTGGACTTGATGATCTTAAAGAACTTTTCCAGCCTAAATGATTTTATGATTCTATAAGAACTCAAGTTAGAGGAACCATCAAGACTGAAGCAAGCCATACTGAGGCCTCGGGGCAGTATCAGTGTGTCTTTGTTTATAAAAAAAATCTGGTTTTTGGAATCTTGTCTTTCTACTGCTTAAGTTTCCTTACAGCTAGAAAATATGTCCCAGTGCCTTATGCAGACATGGATTTACTTGGGAATGGTAGGGTAAGTATCCTCTGCTCTCATAAAAAGTTTTTGGATTCATGACATGGAGATGCTGCTCATTCACACTGCTGCTAGATCCAGTCCTAGTGCATTTTCGTTCTCTTTCGCTTCAATGTAAGATAATTATTTCCAGTTCCTAATGTCTGTATTTGGTATGTATATCAGGATTTTGGTAGCAGGGAGACCACAAGGGTGGCCATTTCAGTGAGAAGCTGCCAGAAGCTTCCCCTATGCCTTATAGAGCTGATTCTAGCTGGCTCCAAGACGGATCTGCCACTGGCCAAGGCTGTGTCAATCAGCAACAGTTGTAATGCCTCTGTAGTAACATATTTAAGAAGGGGGAAAAAGTTATTGTGCAGAAGTAATTGCATCCAGGAGTGAGGATATGTGAGAGTAAAAGCTTTGCTTCTCATTATCCTACTCTGATTTGACTTGTAGTAAATTCAATTAATTTCACTAAGTCTGTTTTTCCCATGGCTGTAATTGGTGAGTGAACAATGGAGTGGTTAATGTGGATATTACTAGTGGAAAAGCCCACATATTTGGAGAAAAAAAAAGTGATTTGAGTGGCAGTTTAGACTTTAATTAATCTTCAGTGTCATGCATATTTTTTCTTTGTCTTCACCTTAGGCTGCTAAATAAATATTTTTGAAACCACACAATTAATAGTGAATGTCTTCTCTTGGTGGCTTAGTGAATATCTGCTAGGAAATCCTCGCAGAACTATGTTCAAAAGTAATTTTCAGGAGAGAGATCTTCCCCTTGGCTGGAATTTAGCTGGGAATATTGCTGATAATATACTATACTGTCATGGGGGGCAAACATGCTAAGACTTAGATCTGCCGTAAATTCCTAAAGGAAAGTCTTGGCACTTAGCATTTCCACAGTTTTTTTTTTCTCCTAATGCCTCATCCTAATTTTTGAGGAGTCACACAGTTTATTCAGTTTGAAAACCATATTGTATCCAAAGCTTGGAAATATGCTGGAGGCTCTAGGATTTTTTTTCTGCGCAGTGAGCATAGCATTTTGGTATTGCCTTCTACTTGTTGGTATTCTTCTAATGCTCAAAACTTACTGGAGTTTCAAAATATGTTTCCAGTAAGGGTGTAGTTTCAATTATTGTCATTATTTCTTTGTTTCCAGGGTGTGTTCTGTTCTTTACAAACAAGTAGAAAAGTCCAGCATCTTGTTAATGACCTTAAGATCAGCATCCACTCCCTGTGGGCCTACAAAATAGTGATGCCATTTCAAGGACTGTCACAAGCACCAGGTTAAATATACTTGGAACTATGGTTCTTTGGGATCAAAGGTTCATACATGATTCTGTTGCTTTTCTGGCTGTTGAAAAAATGACTGTGAAGTGGTTAAAGTAATAAATGAGTGCATGTGCTCTTCTTTATCATCCCAGTAATTTAGATTATTCCATTCAGTCAGTGGAGTTCAAAGAGCCTAGTTTCAGATGACTGGCAACTTACTACGTAAATCTTAATCTCTTAGTTTGAACAGCATCTGGCACCGAGAGGCTGGAACACTGAGGCACATCCATATAAAATTCGTAATGTTTTCCACCTTCTGTAGATGGGAGTCTATGAACTATATAAGCATATAAGGTATACAAAATAATGGTAGGTTCTGTGTCAGCAAAGATTAGGTGTAACAATCAAATTTTATAGATTAAGTCGTGGAGTGCCACCATTAATACATTGCTTTAAAAAGAAACTGCGCTGTTTGTTACCTATTTCTAGCTATAAAATAAAATGTGTTCTCTGTGAGAGCTCAGTATTGACACTGAGTATTAATACAGTAAAAAGTTCAATGTTCAGACAGATGTTTCACAGCTAGAAAAGCAGCAGGATTTTTGGGAGCTACTGATAACAGATCTCTCAATATTTGTCTTTTTAATCTTCTCTTTAATATAAACTAAAACTATTGATGCTGTTGTCACACAGAGTGGAATATTACATATTCTTCTAATACATAATGGTATTGTTTTACTTGAAAAAATCAGGACTAGAAAAGAAACAAAAGGAAAGGTTGGGTTTTTTTAATAGGCAAACCCCCCTTCAGTAGGAAATTTTTCACAGAGAGCATTACCTTTATTCAGAAATACTGCTGTGGTGCCTCTCTGAGAGTTGACACCTGTTGATGTTATTTTCAGTCTTCTCTGTGGATGTCTGCATTAAGGTGACATCTTTTCTCTGTTAACACATGATATGAATCTTTAGTCTTAATGCATAATGACAGGTACAGTACAGGTGAAGAGCACCTAAGAGAAGGAAGACAAAGCTGCACAAAAATTTCCAAGAAGCATAAAGCAGCACTGTCAGATTTGTTTTGTTTGAATTATATGCAGACTATTTTAAACTGAAAAGTCAATTTTTCACCTAATTTTAATTTATTCACAAATTTTTAATTTATTCAAACATCTGTCTGTGATACAACCATTATTACAGAGAAGCTTGAGCCATGCCTGTAAAAAATATGAGCACATATACACGTGCAACAAGAAAATAGAAGTACTTTGGAAGAATGTCACTAAAGCTAAATAAATTAGTGTGTATTGTGTATGTGTGTGTTTGTGTGCAAACACAGTTTTTGGTTGCTTCCTGCTGCCTACCTCCATGTGTGGTTGACTCGTGGGAAGGAATTAATCCTTGAGAAGTTGTTCAATCAGTCCAGAAGAGCAATGGCATGAGGAATTTGAGGGTCTGAACTTGTAGAAAGCCCACCTATTTTGTTTTTAAATTATCCTAACAGTTAATGGACTTTCATGGAATAGTTTTATTACTGTTGAATCAATGTTTTTTGGATAAAAAGTCTTCCTCTGAAAGAAATGTAAGTTTCAGCTGTCACTGGATTGGTTGCTTTTAATTCTGAGTAGATTCAGCATTTGAAATAGGTGTATTGGGAAAAGATTCCTGTACTGAAAAGCAAACTAGTATTTTCTTTTATTTTTTCTAGATTGACAAGCACAAAATTAAAGAGATTCATATAGCTGACATTAAATGTATTCAAGAGTGTATCTAAGACTGGGCTCTAGCCTATCAGTAATTGTGCCTTACCAATTTTATGTGGGCTTTTTTTTTAAAGTATAAACCCCTATTTTAACTGAAAGGGATTGATAAGTAAATTGTGGGTGTGACATAAAGGACAAGTAGAGAAACCACTTCATACTTAATGTATCAATCTTATCATAAATTGTCTGGAGACTAGCGACTGCAGGAAAATTACACTAGGCAGAAAAACAGCTGGAAACTGCATTTTCAAATTTATAGATGGAAATAAAAAATAAGTAATTGTTGGAATTCTGTGTTGTGTTATATATACTCACATAGTCTTCCTCTTCTTTCTGGAAAGGAATTAATTTATAAGTGTATGAAAAAGGACACTTTCTTTATGTTTGAGCTCATAAACAATTTTTCATACACCACTTATTTCTTAATGTTTTCCTTAGGACTTGCAAATATTTATTTTTAAGAGGTTTCATAGATTATTCGCTCCTATATGTGGCTCTCATTCTTTCTGTCTCCTATTAAATGTAATGTGAAGGTCAGACTCTCAGGTTGCAGCAACAGCAAGGGGATGTATTTGAGTGTTGGATGTAGTTTCTTTTTGATGTGAATGTGATTTGCTAGGTTTCATACATCCCATAAAATAACTCATTACAGCTACATGCTGAAACAGATAGCTTTTCTTCCTTCCATAAACCTTTGACTTGACTGTTCTCTCCACTGCCTTTCACTAAACAGAAAATTTGTGCTAACTCTTGCCCAATAGATGTTCAGAAGGCATGTTTAAATGTGGCAGAAAACCGTAAAAGTATTTTCAGGGATCAGTTGGCTGCAGGTGCTGTCTGTGCTGAGATGGAAATGATTTATCTGAAGTTTTGTTCCTTCTGGGGTCAGGACCAGTAATTATTTCGTCATGGGGCAAGTGCCTGTACCTACTAGTAAGGTACAGATTTGAGATATGTGATGACAGTAGCTTCCCTCTTATCATAAAATCTATCCTGACCAAACCTTCCTGAGCCTTTTTTGCCCTCACCTTGCCAGGTAGTCCAGTGTTTCCCCATTATTTAAAAAAATTTTTTGTTGTTGTTTTTAAATCAAAGGACTGTATCTCCTTTCTGAAGAGGCTTGAAAATGGAGAGTGTTACCACAATTGCCATGTTTCAAAATAACACTCAATACCCTCTAAAAAGAAAAAACCCTTTTCCATAGTTTTGCTTGTTTGTATACTTATGTGTAGAGGATCATGTGTATAAAATTAAGCAAAAAAATATTCCTAATTATTTTCAAAACTATTTTCTGTTGCCTTTGTAACCAGCAGCTGTGCAATTGCTAACACGGTTCTAACAGAGCAGAAGTGTTCATGTTGTAAATAATGATGAAGTTTATTAACAATAGAAACATCACAACAGAGTTTATTTTAGCTATACACTGTATTTTAGTGAAGTTTCCAGAGCAGTCAAGTGTGAGAGAAGTGCAATATTAGAAGATTATAAACTAGGAACTATGAATAAGGTCAAAACAAAAGCTGGAAATAGTATGCTGCGTACATTTATGAAGCTGAAACTACTCATAAAATTGCAGATGAATTGTGTTCGTCTTGCTCTACGTGGAGAAGATTCCCAGCATGAATTATCATTTGTGGAAGTTGTGAAAGGCTAAGGTGTACAAATGCACCATATATCCTCTTTAGTGAGACAAAATTAGAATGAACTATGTGTGACTGGGTCAAACATAAGGATAGCACAGAGACAAAATACATTAGTTGGCTCTAGAGACCCAATTTCTTTGTAACTAGTTGTCTTTAAAGCAGCGTACAAAACCTGTTGGTTTATACATTGCTCTTTTTTCTGGTTTAGTTAAGGACATGCACACTATTTCTTGAACTATTTTTTTAGTACTGTTATTCAGGAACTATTCTTCAGGGAACATTTAGGATAGGTATAAAACTCCAAGGCAGGTTTATTCATGACTACTCTGTTAGTTTAGATATTGCTTCTTTTGTACCTCCTTGAAGACAAGCACACAAGTCACTTGAGCTGTAGAATGGAGAAAGAAGATGTTGCGTGTTGTACTTTGAGGATCAGCTTCAAAGTAATAAAGCCAGAAGGATTCAGAAATGTAATAATTAAATATAATAGGAAGAGATTCACTGCAATGGATAAACAGTGGAACACATGAGAAGAGCTGAAGGCTGTAATCACGTCTTGTAATGTTTTTCAGTGTCTGCATTCAGTCTTTGCTGGTGTTACATCTGATCTACAGCTGTGGCAAGGAAGCAGTGCTGCATCTGTGTACACGGAGATCCAGCCATGGCCAAATTTTGCTCACTTGCAAAAGAACTTAAATGAGTAGTCTTTATCTGACAAGTGCTATCTTTTTGCACAAATTACATTAATATGCACTTACTATTTGCGTATTAATTATTAGCTACCTGTTCCACTGTTGCAATCAAGTTAAGACTGAAAGTTGTGCATACAGTCCCAGGTAATGCTAAGAAGGAACTCACCTTCTTGCTTTTGCTGCAAGTTTTCTGTGAAAATATTTAAAATATTGAAAATCAAAAGCTCATTTTTCATGTTTTTTAATTGAACTCAAGACAGCAGAGCTAGCAGCTGGCAATCATTTTTGTATTGTACTGTAGTTCTTTTTGAGCAAAAGTACTGCATCTAATGAAAATGTCATGATGTAATATGAATTACTTCATAAACACATTTTTTCATGAGTAATAGCAATTTTAGTTGTATTTCTTACCAAAATTGATTTTAGTCAAGTGAATAAGATAAATACACTCTTTTCTCTTTAGTTCCTTATTCTTTTCTGCCAAATATACACATTTATTAACTTTATGGTTCATACCATTACTTGCTGTCATGTAGGTATTGGCTAGCATGTCCAGAATTTTGTGTTCATTTCTCCTTGTTAGTTTCTCCTAGTTAGTGTATAATATATAATTACATGGTTACTCTCTGTATGACATGCTTTGCTGACTCGCTGTAGTTTTCAGGTCCCAAGTGTTGGTGGGATATACTTCTTGGGGGGGTTAAATTTTACCTGCTTTACCATGAGGTGGTGGGTATTTGAAGATTTGAGTGCATTGGATAGAGATGTTCAAACAACCACCATGAATATAGTCCTCTGTTTTTGTGCACGGATTCCTGCCTGGAGGGGTCTCTCCACAATTAGTCTCATTCTGTTGTACTAATGGAGAACTGATCTCTTGAGCTGATCACTTCCCTTCAACCTAGTAAGGCAGATGGATTTGGATATGGGCATGCAAGGTGATCATAGGGCATATACATCCTTCACATTGGTCAACTGGAAAACTTTTGGAAAGTCAATATGTGAGTGGGTTGTAGACGGGCAGGACAAAATTTCGACTCTGGAATGCATGCTGAACTCACAGACTGCTGAAGTTTGAAATGTTTTGGGGTGAACATCCAATCACTGACTAAATACAAATTCTCCTTCGACAGGATGTGAAAAATACATAAAAGAAGATTGATAAGAGGGATGTCTCTATGGATGAGAACTGTTATTTTTTTAGGCTGGTGTATGTTTACATGCCCTGAATCTTCTGTAGTTCTTCAATTGCAGCTTTTTATTGCTTCTTAGCAGCTTAGTATGACTTTGGCAGAAAGTAGTTGATGATGCATGAGAGAAAGTGGTATCCACTAGGGTGTTTTTTTCCTCTTCATTTTAACGCACTGCATATGGATATCTTCAGCATCCCATTTTATGTATTTTTACTATCAGTGCAAAGAAGTGGAACAAATGTGAGCAAGAACAGATTTCATTTGCTATTCCACTGCCATTATCCTGTTAGTACTTTATTACTTACTGAAAGCCTATCTTGGAGTAATGGTGTGGTGCTGCTTACGAGCAGAGATGTGATTAATGGCAAGGTTTTGATCTTTTTTCTTCTGTAATGGGGAAATGCTAACTTAGAGCAGAAGTTATGTCATTTACCTTACTCACTGAGAGTTTAATGTAAGCAGCATGGAAGATGCCTGCTGTTTGCAGTAGACCTGATAGCATTATTCATTAGATGTATTTTCTTCCAGTTGATGGAGGCAAATTCTGCATATACAGATCTGAGTTTCTACATATGTATGCATTATTCAGGGTAAGTGGTTAACCAATTTATGTGGATGTATTTCAGGCTCTCGTCTCTTTGGAAACCACTCATGGTGATTGTTCTAGGTATCAGAACTACATGATCAGTTGCCTAAATCACATGGGATTATCTTTGTTTCCTAACAATGATGATTGAACCTTACTGTGCATGGAAGAGTGACAAAGCAACATGACAAAGAACTACACTGACCTTTTCTTTTCTCATTAACCACTGTTTGACCTTACTGGTTTTCTCAAACACGGAATGGCCCTGGCTAGGACAGCACTGCCAGAAGCTCTTTGGGGAGGTTCTTCCTGCTTTTGCTGAAGTGGTCACTTTTCACAGAGGCATTCACTGTGCTGGAGGAATACCAAGAATTGCATGAAGATACATTGTCCTGTCAGTTGTGAATGAGTCTGTTAAGACTGAAAAGGGTTCTGGACGTCCTTTCAGGTCTGCTTATATATTTCAGTAATTGCCAAAATACAGCAATCAACCTGGAGTAGAGCCCAAACTGTGGATATGAAATATGGTTTTATGTTACTCTCTTTCCCCAGAAAACAGAGTGAAGCAGATACCCCTCCTTCCCTGTCCCCTTCGAATCCTCTTTCTCTTCTCAATTCGTGCACTCACTCTTGGAGTCAGACTAGCTGGCTAGTGTTTAGAGTGTTTAGAGTCATGGGTTTGGTTTTGCAAGTGCTGAAAGAGGAATCGAGCTTGTCTTCCACTAGCTAGGCAAGTGCTCTCACTGCTCTGGAGAGGAAGCAGGAAACTCCTCAGGATGCTTTAAAAAAATCTAGTGCTGGATGGTGCTCTAAAAATGTGATGCTAAGAAGTGTGAAAGCTTCAGGGTGAGCATCCGACTCTGAAGTGCCCAGATTAGGCTATTTCAGATCCCCTTACTTTGTGGATTCAAATTGATTTAGGCATGAATTAGATATTAAACACTTCCGTCCTCTTTAAGAAAATTTGGCATAAAGCAGAAAATTACATTTTAAAGGGCCAGGGGAGACCTAAGGGCACAGCTGCGGCTGCAACTGAAGTTGGGAACAGTCATTAATTATTCCCAACAATGCAGAGTTTATCAGGTTCAGAGTTTGGCATCAAAATCCTCACAGCACTTTTAGTCTGTAATCTTAGAACTGCTGATCTAGAAGGTGTCCTATTTTTAAGATGTTTCCTTTGAACACAGTGGATCATCAGGGGATCAAAGGTCCGATATCAGGATTAACAGTTCATAAAACTAGTTTATTGAAATCAGTTTTGGTCTTAAATATTTCCTCAGCGCTCATGGGAGAAAAAAAAAATCAACAGAAATGATGTAGCAGGAATGAAAAGGCAGTGCAAACTTGACTGAAATGAAATCTAGTTCAGAAACGGAGGGAAGAGCTGTGGGTGCTTTTGCTTCTCTGTCTGACTTCGGGATCTTCTCCCAAGAAATGATGAGTATGATATGAGGAGAAGATACGAGGAGAAAAGGTGACAAATATGAGGGAGAACTTCTTTACTGTGTGCATGACCAAGCACTGGCACAGATTGCCCATGGAGGTTGTGGAGTTTTCCTCACTGCAGGTATTCAAGACGCTTCTGGACACAATCCTGTGCCTTGTGCTCTGGGATGACCCTGCTTGAGCAGGGAGGTTGGATGACCCACTGTGGTCCCTTCCAGCCTGACCCATTCTGTGAATCTCTGATTCTCCATTACTTTGAACCTCTGTCCTGTGTTATCTTTGTACTTTCCCCCCATGATTCACCTGGAGTGCTCTTTCATGACACCCAAAATCCTTGCATCATTCCATCAAAACCCACCTTGGCTTAAGAAAGCCCTGTGTAAACTATAACTTGCTTCTTACCCACCAGGGTGTATATACTGGTAAGGTACAAGTCCTTCCCTTCCCCTTCCCCTTCCCCTTCCCCTTCCCCTTCCCCTTCCCCTTCCCCTTCCCTTCCCTCTCCACACTGCTTTGAGAGTGGCCCCGTTTCGGCTCAGTGCTGCACTGCGCGGCTTCTTGTGTCGCTGTGGAAACCGCCACTTCTCGCTCTCCGAGCCGTGTGCTTGGAGCGGGCTTCCACGCCGACCCCCGGTTCCTGGCTGCTCGTGGCCCACGGCACCCGCGGCGCCTACGGCATCGCTCCCTCACTTGTGATCGCGTGGCCGAGGACCCCGAGACAGGGATGGGGTCTGCAATAAGGTGCGGGCTCCTGAGGGGGCCGGGCGCATCCAGCGCAGGCACCTCCGCCGGCATGGCTGCAGTCACGCGCTCCTGGGATGGCCGCCGTGCGGTCTCGGCCACGGGATTATGGCCATCCTCTGCTTTAGGGGTAATGGGACCATACAAATGCTCCTCAAGAGCTTTGCTGATTACAATTAGTCCACGGAGAGCTTCTGTCGCTAGTCCATGTTTTGTTTGATCCCTTATCTTATCCCAGATCTCGTACCAAAAACACCCATGACTAGTTCCAGGAGGTTCAATATCAAAAAGTAAGTCTCGAGAAATATAGAAGAAATTTTTGAAAAGCCAGTTAAAAAAAATGTTCTAGATCTCCCGGAACTAATACTTTCTTGTTTTGTTGTTCGAGGATTCCTTTAACTTCTAGATACATTTTTTTCTGTGGCTCAGAGAGCCACATTTCCCACAATTCTTCCATAGTCCAGAGAGAATATCCAAACCAAGGTGAGAAGAGAGAGATCTAGAGTGGTTTTTACTCACGAATTTTCTGTCCTTAGGGATCGGTGTCTTGCCCACAATTCTCTACCATTTGTTACAGCAGGAATTCTGTAACACAATGTATCAAACCAGGAGGCCGGTAGAAAGAAGTATGTAAGGACAGATTCTTGGTAGATGTTTCAGAGATGTTTATTTCCCCAGCCGCATGGCCGGGGCTCTGCCCAGGAACTGTTCCAGTCACGGGACCAAGGGTCCTTCTGCCCGCGCAGGGAACACAAACCAACCAATGGGAACGAGGCTGAGCAGGGGCAGGGAAACCCCGTGTCTGTGCCCTCAGGGCCCCTCTCCCAGGGCTACACGGCAGGGGAGGGACCCCAACACCAAAGCAAATACAAAACCAGAAAGTATGAAGGAGAAGAAACAGTCTGCTCTTAAATAGTTCTAACAAAGAGAGCACAGTTAAACATGCCCTGTGAGTTGGAACTGGTTTTTTTTCACTGAGAGATATAGGAGGTCAGCAAGACAAGAATCCAAAAAATTCATACTGACTGCTGAAACCCTGTCTGATAGAGTATACTCAAACAATTTAGAAGTCAATTGCTCAGTGACACGGATTACAAAAATGATGCTATTTAGATTTTAGGACACATTTTAAATCTTTACAGCAGTTTATAAAGAACAGTAAATTAATTTTTACAGTCTGAGTCAGATATGTGTATTTTTAAGCACAGATGGGCGATATGTCAAAATGGTCAAATTCACAGGGTAGTTTAACTTGAAATAAAAACAAATATTAAAAAAAAAAAGAAAAAAAAGCAGGTCAGGTAGCACATGATAAGTTTTTGGTGTTTTAAATACTGTACATCAATGTTAGTGGCCCATGCAGACTTTAGTAAATGATAAATTATATAGAAGGGTGCCCTTTGAAAAGAATTTTCATGTACGAAAGCTCCATATCTGGCCAAGGAAACTTTTCTAGTCAAGTTTTTTTAGGTTCATATAGTTTCCTAATTATTAATTATGTTTTATTCAGTAAAAATACTGGGACAAAATTGTTTTTATATTGATCTGCAATAATAGTGCATGTATGTATTTATTGGAACTGTCCACAAGATAAAGAAAGGTTTTTGTCCATTTGTCAAACTTGTTTCTGAAGTATAAACAAAATAATTTCTTATTTATAATTAGAAAAATGGTGTGGGGACAAGTTAATTCATTGAGGATGAAGTTTGTATTAAAAATTTGAATTTATAAAAGTTTGAGAACAGTTTTGTGTTAAATTGAGTTAGAGCATGCATTGCACAAAGTTTTAGTATTATTTATCTCTACATTCTGTAAAAGTAACAAAATCAAATAACAACAAGTGCTTTTTGGTTTTCCAAAGATAAAACATTTTTGAGTGTTTGTAAGCACAGCAGATATAAAGACTTCCATTTTAAACCCAGTAAATACCTAACAAGTTCTTCTGCAATAAGGGGAATACTGTCTCTTGTTTCAAAGTCCACCATTATCAGAGGTAAAGTTCCTTCTTGAAATACATGGTATGGAGCTCTTTACTGTAATTACCTTGCAAACATGAAAGATGAGAATATTAACACATTTGCAGCTTTGGGGCACAGATTAAAAGTTTTTTTTTGCCATTTTTATGTCTTTTGATCTTTGGATTTGAAATGCATAGAGAATAAATCTAAGTAGTACTGTAAGAGCAAACCCTGTTACAAGATGTGTTTATCCCCTTGGGAGAAAACAGTTAGATTATAAAGAGTCCAATTGATTTCCTTAGTTTGCCAAAAATTTACTTGTTCCTGTTACAAGCATAAATTGATTATTTGGAATATATAAGAAGTCTGTAAAGAAAATAGTTTGACTTTTCAAGTTTTCATTTTTTCAGTTTTGAAACTATTAGATAAGCTCTTTGCATTTTTTTCTTGCTTTTTAGAAAGTCAATAGGCATTTTATGTCCTGAGCATTGTCTATGAATAGAAATTTCATCTTAAATCTTCAGTAAATAATGTGTATTGGGTTTAAAATGCATGAAGAGAATTAGTGCTTTATGTTGGAAGAATACTTTCTATATATCAGATGTCCATGTAATCTTTAGAAAAGGCAGCAGTTTAGTTTCCTGAAATACCGAGAAACTATTTATACTTTTATTCTGTATTACAAACACTGGCTGAAATAAATCAGGAGTTGAAGCTAAAAGATACACAGAGCAATTATATATTAAGTATATGGAATGTATATTTATATATTTGTCTAAGCACTCCAGCTTATAACTTCAGCTGAGCTGTGGCGGAGGCAAAACTGATGTTACTGTATGGGCATGATTTGTATGATATGGAGGATGTTTCTCAGGGTTATAAATAGGTCTTTTTTTTTTTTTTTTGGGCCATACTTTTAAAACAAAGTAATTCTAACCAGGAAAAATGTCTTTGGTGTTCACTTTGATCCTGCCCTTTTCTGAGCATTGAAAAATAGTATGGACAATGTCTTCTGAAAAGATGATCATGGAGAGGTGGGCAGAGAGAAGAACCTTCCAAAGTTTAACAAGGACAAATGCAGGGTCCTGTACCTGGGGAGGAACAACTGCATGCACCAGCACAGGCTGGGGCTGACCTGCTGGAGAGCAGCTCTGCAGAGAAGGACCTGGGGGTCCTGGTGGGCAACATCTGTCCATGAGCCTGCAGCGTGCCCTCGTGGCCAAGAAGGCCAATGGTGTCCTGGGCTGCATTAGGAAGGGCATTGCCAGCAGGTTGAGGGAGGTGATCCTGCCCCTCTACTCAGCCCTGGTGAGGCCACGTCTGGAGTGCTGTGTGCAGTTCTGGGCTCCTCAGGAGAAGAGAGACATGGAGCTCCTGGAGCAGGTCCAGCTGAGAGCTACTGAGTCGGTCAAGGGTGTGGAGAATCTCTCTTGCAGCGAAAGGCTGGGGGGGGGCTGGGCCTGTTCAGCTTCAAGAAGAGGTGACTACAAAGGTTCCTAATTAATGTGTATAATTATCTAAGAGGAGGGTGTCAAGAGGACAGAGCCAGACTCTTCTCAGTGGTGCCAAGCAATAGGACAAGAGGCAACAGGCAGAAGCTGATGTGCATTAAGTTCTACCTAAACATGAAGAAGAACTTGATTACTGTTGTTTTTCTTCAGCATACAAGAAAAGGCATTTAATGTCTAAGTATAGTTAGACACTAATTATTTGGAGCTTTGAAGATGAGAGTCGAGCTTGTTTCCTAAATGATCTAGAAGGGCAATTATCTTTCACATGTGAAAATGTTGGCAATTGCTGCAGTAAGTGGCTGCTCGGAAGCCGAGTTGTACAAGCACTGTCAACTACTTTGGAACATTTAAAATTTCTTTCTTTAGATGCAGCAGAGAACTGTAGAAGAAAAATACCTTCACATTTTGGTTCTTAGCAGCCATCTCCCTTGACTGACTGGGTATTTCTGTCAAGCAGAGGTTTGTAGTGTGGTAGAGCAATGAGACTGAGAAGCTGCCAGACGCTTTAGTTCCACAGCAAATGGATTCATGGGGGATTAGCTGTGTGCCTCCTACCAGAGGCGACAGGCCCACATGACACGGACTGAAGTCCTCTGCCACCATGCAAACAAACCAGCATCCTAGGGAGATTGATTGGGATACCATCACTGTACAGTGCTCTTCAAGGTATTAATTCAGATCTGGAAAGCCCTTTCCAATGTACTTCCATGCAAATGAACTTTATTTTATCATTACTCCTTGAAAATAAGGTTACCTGGATCTCAGAACTTTGTTTCCTCTGTAGACTGACATTGATGTTTCTCTGAACTTGCTTACTGCTGGCAAATTCTACTATTCCAGTGATATTGCTGTCTTTTGATACATGTGCATTTTTATTCAGGAGAGGTGTTTGGTATTGCTTATTTGTGGTTCATTAACCGTGGGCTCTTTTATGGTAATGATACTGAGAAGAACAATAACCTCATGGCATTTTGCAGGAGCCCAATACCATGCACTGAAGTTACTTAATTGCAAATCTCATGTTTTTTTCATATGATTTTGTCATTGTTTGTATTTAAATATGTGTAAGTGGTACAATAGTTTATAAATGTTATATGTTTCAAATCAACAACAAACTGACATCATCTTGATATGGGATGGTATTCAATGAAGATTAACATGTAATAACTACTTTGGGCTTGATGTTACTGTGTTGTATATATAGAAACACTTGTTTTACTGTTCTCTCTTTTTGTTTTCTATGTGTCCTCCTTAGCAATGTCTCACAGTGAAGTCTTTCAGTCTCTTCTCTCAGCCTTTTGAGCTTCACCCTTTCCTATCACTCATCCCATTTTTGTATGGAAGGGAAAGCAGCTTCCTCTCTAAGGGGACCCTCCATTAACCCATTTATTCTCCCAGAGAGAGAGTATTGTTACTGCTTTCAAAGTTAGGCTGTCTAGATACAATTCTCCATAAGTTTCACTGCTGAAATTAATGAGAGTCTCCTTTTAAGACAGAAGTTATTTTATTAGTCATGTGTCCATGCTGGCCCCTTCCAAGAAGATGCCTACTCCCAGTTGTTGGGTTTCTTGGTATGATGTGAAGATCTTCCTTTACGTGAATCCCTAACAATCAAGCTCTCTAGGTTTTCAAACGTGGTAGTTGAACTTAGCTCATGAAGGTCCAAAGGAAAACATCCATGAAGACTTGCATGCCAGAGCTAACTACTCTGTGGGGGGAACTAAAGGGCCTGGTTACAATTTTGGAAAGAAGAAGTCATATCAGTTTTTTAAAACCCTGCATTCTATCTCAGTGGGAGGAAAAGCCTTCCAATGCTACTTGTAATACCTTGTCTTCTGTTGTACAAAGGAATTAGTTAGACTTTCATCATGGTCCAGATTTTATGTCCTTCAAAAAAAACCAACTTCCTTGCAGGATGCTAAAAGATTCTGACTTCATCTTTATCATGGACATTAAGTGCTGTATGTGAAAATAACTTTTTGTTTTCCCCTTCGTCATATGTTACTCATATATTTCTACAAGATATTTCAATTGACAGGCTTTTTTTGAGTTTTTGCCTTCATCTGGGATTATTAAAATTCGTTGTACTTTAGGTGCCCTCTTTTTTTGTTCAACAACATTAAAATCAGTTAGGAGGAAATAGCTGCTAGTAATACTGTTTCTTTAATCGACATGATTTAGCATATAAGGAGTTGCTGTGTGGCATCTGAAGGGATTTAATACAGCCGTATGATAACGTAATTCCTCCTTTGGATGAGGTGCTGCTGGAAACATTTGCCAGTAGGCTGGTAGAAGGAAGAGGCTAGCAGTCATCAGACATTTGCAGACAGCAAATCATTTGGGCATTTTAATTCAGGCTTGAGGAAGAGTGGAACTCAGTCATGAGTCACAAAAACTTGAGCAATTCATTATAAATACATGCAAAACAATGCACACTGGAAGGGATAATTTGAGATGCCTTGGATCCAAATTCTTTGTGTCCACACAATTAAGAAGTTCTAACAACCTGGCTTGTTCTTTTTTATTATTTATTTTTTAATCTCAGGAAGACTGTCATTTTACTTATGTCTTTGCAACTAATAGTGTCACAGCACTTAGCAGTAGTTATTATGGGTGTCAGTACCCTTGTGGTTTCTTACTAATGATGTGCTTCTCTAGACCCAGTTTCTTTCTAAGGAAAAACTTCATTGGCGGGGTAGCTTGGGAGGTCCAGTTGGAGGCATGTCCCTTCAGGAAACATTTTGGAGCCTGTGATTCTTGCACAGGACACTGAGTGTACACTTGATAGCAGTAGCCAAAGGTGGAAGCATACTGAGGCTGCTACCAGAAACTTTGGAGAAACCATCAACAGGACTCAATGTTTAACTCCAGTAGCTCAGTAAGTTTACTGCTTTACTGAAATAGATGGGACAGCTGCAGTTCAGCAATGTTCTGCTGAATTAGCAGGTGAAATTTAACAGTGAACTACTACACAAAAGAAGCAAAGGGCCACAGAGAGCATCAGTGAAGGAAGGCTGGAAGCAATGTTTACCCAGGGAGATTTAATCTGCACTCGGGTGGTCAGAAGCAAGGATGACCAGTTTAATTTAGTCCTGGGAGACATGAGAAACATGTGGCAAGCTATTTACTGTTTGTTTTGGATAAACAGAAAATGCAGAATGCTCAGCACTACACTTGAGGCAGTTAAGGGTTACTATTTTTCTTGCTGCTGTTTACTTAGTCACTAATGGGCACAGCCATGTGTTTTGATCTAAGCAAGGTTTGTTTACCTATCTGTTATTAAAGGTTCTGGCTCTCAGTTTAGACAATAATACATCAAAACCACGAAGAAAGTACAGAAAAGACATGAACGTCTTAGAGCAGGCCCAGAAGAGGGCCGCAAAAATGATCCAAGGGATGTAGCACCTGTACTAGTTTGAAAACAAACCAGTGGGAGGCACCAAGTCAGAGTAACAATTTAATGGGGAAATTAAAGAAAAGGAAAAAAACTAAAAGAAAACACTGGTTCAGACTGACAGAGTCAAGATACAACCTGAGTTCCTGTTAGGCAGGGTGGTGGTAGCAGTCTGGTAGAATGGTGGCTGCAGTCCTCTGAAGCAGTGATCCTGTAGAAAAAGGGTCTGCTCTTCCTTGGGTCCAGTGGTGGCTGTGTAGCTCCTGTCCTCTGGAAATCCAGTGGAAGAGTTCTCTCTGGTGCTCAGAGTCTCAGATTATATCCACGATGGGATGCTTGGTTCCTCCCTCTGGGTGGAGCATCTCACAATGGGGTAATGAGTCATGAGGCCAAGTGTTGATTAGGCTCATTAACAGAAGATAGTCCGGAGGGAGTTATCTCTGAGTCAGGCAGCAGGACAATGATGGGCCATTAACAGAAAGTCTGGATGGAGGGGGCAAGGAAACACTGCCCCACCTGGTTTCAACAGCTCATGAGGATGGTAATAGAATACACTGCAACCCAGGACACACCTTTTGTATGAGAGAAGAGTGCTGTGGAAGTTCAGCCTGGAGGAGTTTCCAGGGAGATCTTATTGCAGCTTTTCAGTACCTAAGGGAAGGCTTATAAGAAATGGGTGAACAGACTTTTTAGAAGGGTCTGTTGTGGTAGGGTAAGGGGTATGGTTTTAAACTAAAAGAGGGTAAATTCAGACTAGATACAAAGAAGAAATTTTTTACAATGATGTTGGTGGAGCACTGACACAGGTTGCCAAGACAGGTTGTGGATGCACCATCCCTGGAATAATCCAAGGCCAGGTTGTATGAGGCTCTGAGCAACCTGACCTAGTTGAAGATGTGCCTGCTCATTGGAGGAGGGTTGGACTACATGGTCTTTAAAGGCCCTTCCAACCCAAGCCATTCTGTGGTAAAAAATCAGTCAGTTTATCTTTGTCAGTCAATTTTTTACTACTGGAAAGCAGTACAGGGCTGATGACCTGATGCATTCTTTAGCTAAATCTAGTGTACAAAATGGAATTTTACAGCCACACACCGATTTTTTTTCTTCTTCCCTCTCACTCCTCTGTCATCAAGGAAATCCCAGGAATTATTACAGCCAACGCAAAACTAAGATTATGGTGATGGCTTTCTCTTTGATATGCATGTCCAAAATTAACCAGATGTATTCTACCTTCATAACCATCTCCTATCCAAAATATAATTTTGCTGTGTAGGAATTTTTTTTTTTTTTCTGAGAGACACAGAGTTAGTGTACTCAGAACTGCAATCACATTTACTGTCTGACATAGCCAGCAATTCAGTATCCCGCCAGCTTAAAGTTTTTCTCACAGTACGTTACTTTGTTACTTCAGTCTGCTCTAGCAGTGGAAAAGCTCATCATTCCTTTGTGAGCTCATTCATGAGAAAATGATAATTGGTGAAATGTGGAATAATCTATTACAGATTTTCTGTAGGTTTAATTTAGAAATCCCTGTATTCCTTTCTCATGAGGCAGTATTTAAACTTCAGTTCTATGACTGTATCTTTAATTCTGTATCATTATAATGCATGTAGTAACTAAAGCATGGTCTTGTGTGAGCTAAATGATATTAATGCACAGCTAGACAAACCACAAGTGTGCTCGTGTGTGCTGTCTGAGTTAAATGAAGTGGAAATTTACTACTGTGACCTGTGCAATGTGAGATACCATACAGTCTCATTTGTTTGCAACTGATCTTCAGGCATGTCCACTGGGGGCAAAGAAATCTAGACATCTTTTGTTTGTCCATTGCAAAAAAAGGGATGTGGCTCTTTTTAGCATGTCCTGAGGGAATCAGTACCCAGTTGGTACAGAAAGGAAGGAAGCACAGCGCATTCTGTGTCAAAATGGTATGAGTCCTGTCCTACACACGGAGCTGGTAACCTAAGGAGGGATGGCAACACTCTGAGGCACAGTTCCTAGTAAGGCACTATCCCTATTTGCTGTTTCTCCATGAGACTGTTCAAATTTAATGTGGTGTTACTATGTTTAGATATCCTGAGACATTTTCAGGTAAAATATTTCTCCTGAAAAAGTAGATTTGCCAGTCGCACCTCCACAAGCACATCTGCTTGCAGAAGAGCCTGGCTTAGACAAAATTCCTATGCTGGACTTAAAAAATAAGTGGTGAAAATGTCCTTTTTTAATACTTTGAAAAAATTTAAAATGAAGAAGTAGCAGAATAGTGTTCATGAGCCTCAGTCTGAGCAGCCTGTTTGTCTTGTCTTGTGCTGTCTGCTGCTGAGAGGCCATAGGTTTTCTCTGTTCTGTTGAATGAACACAAACACATGGGTCACATGCATGGCATTGTAGAAAATATCCCATCTGGGCTTTCATTTAGTAATGAGAGTAGACAACAAAGGTGTATGTAGGAATACAGAATACCTTTCACACTTTCCTACTTAAGGTCTCCAATTTAAGGCTTTCTATTAATGATTTAGTCTGCCAATGTTGTCTTAAAATCTTTGTATCCAGTTTTCCCTTGGGAGAAAGTCCTAAATGGTTCCTTTATGTCCATTCATCCATTCAGTTAATAAGATCTGAGAAGTGTTGTTTTCATCAGCTAGTCAACCTTGTAGTAACCCATTCTTCATCTAAGTTCTTTGCCTACCGAGCACTGAAGAATGTTAGGAAGTTTTCTGTCTCTCTTGCATGTCTAGAAGGCTACTAAGTCACTCACAGCAGGCATAAAAACTGCAAATCCACTCTTGATTCCAGTATTGGCCAAGATTGTGTGAAAAAACAGAAGGAAATGTATCTTCTGAAGTACAGTCAGTCATTCTAAAAAACACGAGAGTACATTGCTTCATTTTGCAGTGGCTCCATATTAGGGTATTGCTGTATTTACCTTTATATTCCTGTCAGGTGAAGTCTGTGTAAGAAGGTGTGACAGAGTCTGCAAGGGCAGGAAAGATAGGATTTTGTTGAGTGAGGGGATCAGAGGAAAGACTGTTCAGAAGTTTAACAAGCATGCTGGGTGTACAGAGCTATGGTTCTTTCTGCAGTTTGCTCCTTATGCTGTGTTTAGTAGTTACACTGTCACTGTGGCATATTGTTTTTTAAATTGACAGTGATAGTGATTTGGTACTCCAGCACTGGTAATTCCCTGAAATGTATGTACCATTGTGAGTTAAACAAGAAAGTCAGTTATTTTCCTCCAAGATTACGTAAAATCTTCTGGAATTCTTTTACTTTTGGTTGAAGTTCTTTTTCTGCCCCTACAAATGTACCTGTCAGCACATAGTTAGGAAAACAGTCACATTTTCTAATAGAAATTCTGTCTGCTTCTAAAAGAGAGAAAAAATGCTGCAGAGTAAATGAGACACTTTTAAAAAATGTATTTCAAGTTTTCACTTGCATTCCTTTCACAAAGAATAGGAGCTTTTAGAAATTAGGAAAAATAAAAACATAATTTTAATGAAGACACAGGTGTCAACTGACAAACTGGGGTATCATTCATTTACTGTTTATGCTTAGCTCATTCTGTATTTATTTCCTTTGCTTGACTAAGTCTGATGTTTTGTAACTCATCATTGTCCATTTGGGTGTCTGTCCCTGAAGAGCTTTTGATTGTGCCTTCGCTTTCTGTATCACAGTTTCAGTTCCACTCATGTAGCCCACAGCGTGTGCCAGGAGACTGACACAAGAGCACTCGTGGCATGACCATAGCATTTCACTGCTGAACATAAGAGAGCTACCTGCAGGGGGTTGAAAGCTCCCAGTATTTATGTACATATAACAGCAGAAACTGAGGAAACAGACTTAGTAATCTGCTCTTTGACAGGAGTCTTCTATGATCTTCTGGTCCTGGGGTAGTTCCATTCCATAAGGAAGTACAGAGGAGTTGACTTTACTTATTGGGGTTTTTTGAAGTTAATGGAGCTTTTCATGTGTACATGGACAAGGTCAGAGATTATGGCAGTATTTATGGGCTTGATTCAGAGGGATAGCATACACAGTATCTGTTAGAACAGAAACCTATGAAGTGAAAGAAGGTGATAGATATGTCAAGCTGCTTTTGTTCTTCCCATGTGTTTATTATGTGTCTTACTTGTAATAGTCTTACTTTAGTTTCCGCTCTGGTGCCATGTAGTACTTCAGTTTTTAAGAATACCTTGCAGCCTGTCAATTTTACACTGCATTTTACTTTCTCAGAGAACTGTTTGAATTTGAAATCAGGTTATTTACGTAAGACTGCTATAAAATCTTTGTTACAGTCATGTCTCTGCTTGTTTTCTACTTGTGGATGCTCACCAGGCTGTGTATAGGGCTGTATCTCAAGATGGCTGAATCTCAGGCATATTCAGAACCTGTCCTTATGTCTATGGAATACTGCACTTCCCTGTGGTGTGGCACTCTGACTGGTTGCTGTATGATCAAAGATCAATGGTGACAAGTCAGTTTCTCTTTATGGAGCGTATGAATACCCCTCCGGAGCTCTGTGCATGGGGGTGTGCTGCATTATTATTTTGCCTTGAAGGGTCTTATGGCAGTCTAAGCCATATGCACTCTATTGTGCATACAGCACAAGAGGCACAGAAAAATCATAGGTGTCTACCACAAAATCTTCCTTGTCTGGCTTCCTGACAGCATGTTTGGGGATATCAGTGACTTTGGCAGAGCATGCTCCCCCTACCCAGCTCATGGTCGAAGTCAGACCCTGCTGTTCTGTAGCAGTCCCACACTTCTTGAACTTTTCACTTCTCCAACCTTAGTGAGTTAGAGTTGCCAGAAAAGCAATAGCCCTGGGCTGGTGGTCTTGGTTGTTCTACTAGGATGACACAGTGCTTGGTACAAGGACAGGCTCAATCAGTTGCTGATGGGTCTTTCAGGGACTGATGAAGGGAAGGACACAGAAAGTAACATAGAGGAAAGCCTCCCAGCAAGGTTATAAACTAGAAATCGGGACTTGAGGTAGATTAATTTCTATGTGGTCATAGTTTTGATACATATTAAGGATGCCACAGGCTAAAACTTGGTAATAAAAGTGAATTAGCATTTGTTAGGAAAATGTATTCGAATACATTTTTTCCAGTTGTTAATTTAACATTTCCTTTGAAAGCAGCTGTAATCTTTGATGACTAATTCTGTGATGATTAAAATGAAATGTGTAGAAGTGCTGAATTATGTCTATCTCAGCACAATAAAACTGGCCCATATCATGCTTACAGATGTGAGCAGATCTTTTCCCTTCTAATTTGCTGAGGTTATCACAAGAGTCTTGAAATATAGCCTATTTGTGCAGGTCTAATTTCCAGCTAACTCAACCCCTACATCATGTTTTTTTAATATGGTTTGTACAAAAAAAATAAATTAGGTATTTGGAAGGAAGTCACTGTATTTCAAAATACCCAAGTGAGCTTTTTTCAGGGATCTTGCAATTAAATTGCAGATAACATTCCTGCAAAACTATGGCTCTTTTTCAGGATTTGGAGTTTAATGTGTTCAACAGGAATGGGTCCCTAACTGAGTAAAACCAAATAGATGGCTTTTGCTTTCATGTGTTACAAATTCACTCTACTCTGCTTGGGAACTAAACAAATGCAATGCTGTTTCACATATTCCACATACATTGTAAAAGGAGGTGATTTAAAATCTATGTTGTTTTCACTGACTTATAGCTGTGTTCAAGACTTCAGTATTTCTTTTCACACCTTCCCTTTCTCACTGGTTATTTATATGTGTATATATAGATATTGTATATCATCTTAGTAAACTTGTTGTAGGAGGTACTATGTCATTGCTGATTGTTTCACTAATACCTTCAGTGTGGCAGCCCCTGTTGTTTTAGGTGCTTCTTCATTAATGACATATAAATACAAGAACTATTTACAATAAAGATAAAAATTACTGAGAAGTATGTTGATAGTGTAATTTTAATTTGTTCTGGTTGGAATATTTGGTAGAGTGAAAAAAATCGTAAACTTTATGTCCAGTTTTCAAGCCTCAGTTCTGCGTCAGGTTAGGTGGATATAATCTGCCTGTGTACGTTATGCTGCTTCAGGCTTGGATATTCACTAGACAGAATAAACAAAATTGATACCAAAGCATATAATATCGGCTGTGACTTTGAGTGGGGTGTTATTCTTTTAAAGAATTTGGAAATCATCCTGAAGTTAAAGCCCCAAAGATTCTGCATGGGAAATGTTTATTTTGCTTTTTTTTTAAGGTCTAAATACTGTGTGATAGAGGAGATGGCGGCTTTTTTTGAGTGTGGAATTGCTGATTTAGAGCAGAGATACTGGTCTAGTGCCTTGAAGGGTGGTTTTGGAGCCAATTTTAGCATCTGTGTTGATGACCTTGCACAAGAAGTAGCACTTGTAAAATTTGGTGATCAATGAAGCCAGGAGGCATTGTCAAATCAAAGCCATAGTGACTGAATGGAGAGAAATGGGCTGAAAGCCAACAGTGCAAAGTACAAGACCTTGTGTTTGGGGACTGGTATTGGGATTTACCGCTCTTAACGTAGAGCCACTTTGTTGCAAATAGCTGAGGAAGAGAAAGCCATTATTTTATCATTTGCTAAAAAACATCTGTAAGCAGTTAGGAAAAAGTGCACTAGAAACAGGCTGGATATGATGACCCATAAAGTTCCTTTCATTGTTTTGTATTAATTCCTGGCTCGACAAAAGTGCATTAGTGTTTGCAAAAAAGAGGTGAATACAGCAACATCTGTTGATTAACTGGTGTCTTCAGTATTGTATATATACTTTTACAAGCAATATTTTGAGTAAACCAGCATGTAGTGCTTGATGGAATATTGGCACATACAGTTAATTCTTTATTTCTTCTCGCTTAATTCAGTGTTTCTGAATAGAGAGTTGTCAGCTGATGACATTCAAATGAATAATCTTTTTCTCCTTCATGTACTTGCATGCTACAAATTGTGCATACAACTTCATGGCTGACTTAGAGAAGACTGCAGCTTGTAATTGAGAGACATCAAGCTTCAGGGAAAGTTACATAGAACAGGAAAGAAAAACCCCTCTGACTTTGTAATAATACATGGAATATGATAGGCTACCCTATTGCCTGGAGCTTAGTGTTTATGTTTCTGTATTGATTGAAATGTTTTAATTTTGCATTCTGTCTCAGTTACAACTGTGCATTCAATGCTGCAATTTTGAGGAAGAGAATATTCTAATTAGATGATTTTTTTTTAATGGGAAGTGTTTAATGATGCACATGTTTGCATGATTATTTGGATCTCTTAACTTATTATGGAGCTCCAGCAAATAAAAATAATTTATGTCATAAAGTAGCATTCATAACAAAGTATCACAAAATGGTTCCGAAGGAAGTTACTATTAAACAACAGGGACAAAACAAGGCTTTAAGGTGTGATTTAAGGAGATAAATTGCCTTTGTGTCTGAGAAGGGAGGAGAGGATTGAATTACAGATGAAGGAGGAAGAGAAAACGAAAGCATGACCTTCGCAACTGGAGAAGTATGAGGGACACCAAAATGGGTGAGTGCAGCACCACGAGAAGAGAGAGTGGCTGAGCATGAGATCAAAGGGGTCAGAGGAGAAGGTCAGCAAGAAGTTCTACTTTACAGGAATATGGTTTTGAGAATAAAACAACCTTTTTCCTTTAGATTCAGAGGTAGGCTAAAAATGTGAGATACATAATTTTGTCTTACAGAGTAAGTATGTATTTGGCTAAGACATTTCTGGTGTTTTTAGAGGGGGGTGTTGAGAGGTGGGAAGAAAATGAAAAAGAAATGGTGGTAAGTTGGCATGTGTTGAGGAAGATATATTCATCTTTGGCTATTTTATGTAGTTTTCTTCTTTAAATTTCAGGGACCAAAAATGCAACATAGCTCTGATGTTTAGCCATTTATCACAAAAGGCCTCCCATCCTGTTCTTGGCTAAAAGTTAATGTAATACAGGAAATATTTAAGCACAGTTTATTTGCCTGTTGTTTCTAGTAAAGCATCCTGTGATAATTTGCTATAGAGTAATCCTTGAAGTAATTTTTATGCTGTCACTTGAAATTGCTGAGGGAAGCTCCTTTTGATGGACTTTGGGAGTTGGATTTTTCCAGTTCAGTCCAGTAGATCCAGATTGCTGCAGTCCCATGCTCCTTGGTCCCAGCAGTAGAAAGGCTGAGTGTGTGCTCTCCATGCACACACACAGCTGGTCACCAAAGCTGCACACAGAGGAGATCAGTGCTGGGTCTGGCACCTTGTGTACAGGTGTATCTGTGCACAAATCTGCCGATCCTGTTCTTTGCATTTGGCTAATGGGACTCCAAGCATGCTAATACATCGCAGGCTCCTGCATCCGTACTCACAGGCCCACACGCACACAGATGTCCCCACACCTGTGGTTCCTGAGGAAGGCCCACTCTCAGACTCTCCAGATCATGCTTTTTTGGGTAGCTGGCTGCCAGACCTTTTACCTTACTTGTTGGCCAATCCAAGTTTGCTAATGTCTCACACACAGAACAGAAGGCACCCTTAAGCATAGTTACAGAGAAAAGAGGTGTAGACTTTAATAAGACAAGGTAAAGTGGTGATCAGGTGTTGGGCCTGGCCAGACAGCTGTACTGCCTGGCAGCCTTGGTTATACTTGGTTGGGCCCTTTTATCTCCCCCTCTCTCCATTTTTCCAAGCTTGTTCCTTCTCCCCCACACTTATCTGCTTCCCATGTAAAAAACCTGTCTCTAATTATTTTCCCTTGCTGATCTCAGTTTCACCACATCCATAACCAAATTTGATGTTACCAACAGCATTACCTAGGTCTTCTCAGCCTTAAATGTTATCACTACTATGGTCACCTAAGTGCTCTTGGCCTTGCAAGACTCTTCACTTCAGAGGTGCTATTACTCATCCCTGCTTCTCATCAAAGTTTGGCCATTTCTCACATAGCTTCCCCTTACCTAACCATGCAATTCAACCATCCTTCTTGGCAATATCTGTAGCTTCTGTCATCTTCTCACTCTGTTGTTGCTGACCAGCAATTTCTTGAGTCATTGACAGAGTTTCTCATGTTCTCTTTGCTCAGCTGTGAGCAAAGCCTTACGTTTTAACTTTTATATTTTTCGAATCCTATACTGCCTAATGTGTAACTCTGAAGTTTTTTGTGGCCTGTTAGCTGCTGTTCTCTCATGCTGGTTAGGCATAACAAACCTCTCTAGGTTTGCACTTCAAGGACACCAGGCCGGAATGTGTAAACTAAAAGGCTCTGAAGGGGGGCAAACTTGGGGTAATTACATCATGAACTGAGGTTGTAATTGGACAATTAACCCTGATATGCAAATGGACCAAACTTATAAAAGTGTGAAGAACTCGTGACCCAGGGTCCATCTTGGATGTAGCCTTTGGCCTGCCCAGGTACCTTTGAAGGTCCTTCAAATAAATACCTACCTTTATTCCCTTATTCTTGTCTAGTCTCTGTGTTTTAGGTGGCCATTTCAGGCATCATAATGGAATGCCTGCATGCCATAAGAACTTCTACTGAAAGTGGACTTACTGCAGGTTCAGGTAGGACAAAGTTCAGGACCCTTCTTGTATCAAGCACATAGTGAGGATGAATAAACACCCCCACACACTCCCAAAGGCATTGCAGCTCTAAACTGCTTGTACTTCTTTTTGAATTTTGTGTGTACCTGGGAGTAACTCCCATAGAGATATCTGTAGATAGAGATGCATTTTCTCTTTCACTGGCAATTTGAAGGGAGATCCTTTTTAAGAACTTAGTGAGTGGTATAATTTTGTCTTTAATGTATACTGTATAAAACTTTTTTCTTAAGCAGCTACAAAACAGTATTTTTTTAATATAATGTAGTAAAGCAATGATACTCTTGACAAGTTTCCTTTTCAGTGTATTGTGTTCTACTTTGAAAATGAAGTATTTTTGTCATTATCAAAGAGTTATTTTGTCATCATGCCCTTTAAATGATGCAGTTTTACATCACTTTAAATAGTGAGCAACATATTCTGTAGTATCTGTGAAATGATCTGTTCAATGGTCATCTTTGCAGTTTGCAGCACTCTAGAAACTGTTGGTATTTAATAAAGTAGAATTTTCTTCTATCTCACTTCATAAGAGCTTTTCTTCACATACTTTTGTCATGAAAAACCTCACACATCAGCATATTCTTTCTGCTGTCCTGTGGTGGAATTTGTAATTTGCCCAGGAAACATACACTGTTTTCCTTTTAACGGACTTTAAATAGCAGTCAGACATATGTAGAAGATAAACTGTACATCAAGAAACTCTGACCTTGGTCCATCACACTGAATAAAAATACAAGTTCTGCTTCACTACTCAGAGAAGCTTAAACAACTTTTACTGTTTTAAGACCATCCCTTGAATTAGCTTCACTATGTTTGAGAGCATTGGCTGTTCCATCAGAAAATGTTGAGGAACTTTTTGCATGACTGAAGGGTGCAACTAATGGTAAAGTATCTATTGCATGTATTTATTTTGAAACTTATAGCAGAAACATAAAGAAGTATCCTGAGGTCTACCAATGTCTGTATAGGTTGCAGATGAGAAAATTTCTTTGTAAAATGAATCATTAGTCAACTTTTGCTTTCTGAACAAAAATTTTTACATTGTGTGAGTGATATAGTAAATCACTCTGACGAGTCACTTTATTGAAGTCAAATGGGAGATTTATAAATGAATAATAATCTTTATTTAACATAGAGCTTTACTTGCGTCATGAAAAGTTGAGAAAAAAGATCTGTTGTTCAGCTGTATTGTTAATGAAACACAAATGACACTTAGCTAGCATTGTGGTGGGTTTATTCATAATTGTGTTGTAAGACAAGAGTTTCTATCTGCTTAGGAAAGTGAGTGCCCAAGGACATGTATATCAGAAATTTAATGAGAATGATTATTAATTATTAACAGCTCAAGGGTGAAAAATTAGATCTCACCAGTGGGAATCTTGTAGATAGGAAAAGCTGTATTCACTAAAAAAGGAGATGTTTTCTGCTTACATTCCTATAAATAAAAAACCAGAAAACAACAGCTGCTGATAGACTTTCTACAGGGATATGTGAACTGCAGTCTTTCTGTCCCGTGTTCTTTGTCAAAAACTTTGGCCACTGGGGACATAAATTTGACTATGTTTTGAGAAAGTACCAAATCATTCAATAGCTTCAGACCTGTTAAAAACCTAGGTTCCTAGGTCTTAGTTTTTTAAGGTAGCATAGGGAAGTGCACCTGGAACCTGAATTTTGTGTGCTGTCCCTGAATGAAAAATTAAACCATGTCTGTTTCGTGTGATTTATGTAAAAAGGCTTGTGAGGCATTGTTGGACCTCAGTAGAGCAAAAGTGTGCATTTCCTTAGACAAATGTAAAGTCCTGGCAGAATTGAACAATAAAGATCAGCTATGAAAAATTGTAAATATTCCCTTTATGCTAAATTAGCCTCCTTCTTACATAATTCCACCTTATTTTATTGCCATTCCTTGTCATCACTTTGCTCATGTTCTCAGATGCGTTTCTAGCATGACTCTCATGGGTTGTGTAGCATCCTGTGCTTTAGCTGGTATTTCCAAGCAGAAAGAGATTTGCTTTATCAGTTGATGATTGATTTTTCTGATGTTAATTTTCATCCTTCTATTAAAAGAATGGAAAAATGGAGCAACATAATAAATTGTGGGGATGATGCTTCAAGAGAGGGTTAACGGATCACTGTGGGTAGTTAAAGAAGAGAATATTCCAATCGGATAGAGGAGATTGAGAAAATTGCAATCACAAAACTGAATTAATTTAGGTGAATTCTAATAGCTGCTGCTGTGCTGCTTTCTGTAATTTTTCTTTTGACAGAAGATAAATTTCAACAAGGCTCCTGGAAGAAGTGTAGCAGAACCAGGATTCAAACCTGGTGTCACAGAACTAGCCAGACTGTACATGGAAGAAATGGGAATCAAGTTTGGCTCTATGACTGGGCCCCTCAGGGCATCTGGTTATGAAAGTCATTAGGTGTTTCATATGCTAATTTTTACAAGAAGGGCAAGACAGATATTGTACATGCCTGCCAGTGGAAATGAGAAGCTGCACCTGCTGACATGCTTACATTGGAGCATAGGAGTGAAGCCATCCATATGTGCCTGCTATTTCCATGGTGTTTCCATGTTTGGCTTTATCTTCCTGTGTTCGAAAGTATACAGAAACACTCATAAAACCCCCTCAGTGCAGGTAGTGACTTGTGTGAGTGTCAGAGAGGGGGCGCTTCATTTGCCTCTGCTTCAACTAAAGAAAACTCCAGGGAAACAATTCTCAGTTGAATGTCTTTCCCTTCTTTTGTTCCAAATTTTCTCATACTCCCTTTCTTTAGTTTAAAATCAGTGGAAGATTGCCTGTATTGCACAATTTTGGTAACCCTGAATAGTAAATTCAGATCAAAAATCCTCAAAGCAGTTAATAAAATCACTGCAACAGACCTCCCACTGTATCCTGCTGGGGCTCCTGAGAAAAATAATTAATCTCAAGCCTACTTATTTCAACATTGTTCACTCACTGAACAAATGTGTGGGAAAAACACCTTCCTGGAATAATTACCTAGTTCACAGATTATAGTTCTGACTGAGAAAATTACTTAGCCATAATGGAGATGCCAGGCCATTTTGTTACCATTTTCCTAGTGTAGATTTCCCAAAGTGAAGAATTAAGCTCAAAAGCTGAAGGGCTAAAGGTATGTGAAAAGGATTATTCATGGCCTTAGTGATTCCTTCACTGACAAAGAAGACACCATGATCAGAAGTAGTAACATTTCTATTGTATCTGGGCAAGTTGTGGGCCAGGTCATGGCCAAGCCTGTCCATCTGCAGGGGGGGAAGCAGAGCAGTCTCCGCAGCATGGTTGCATTCCCAGTCTGCACCAGTGAACAAGATCTGCAAAAAAGTGGGAAACAGGCAGATTCTTTTCTTTATGGTTGTCACTGTAGGATGTAAGAAACCCCTTGCACAATTATTTTCAGAATAAATAATTGTTGTACCACTATGGGAGACATAACAGCAACATCTTGCATCAGCTGTAGAAAGAAGGCTCTGCTGCCTGATCCAGCGTTCCACTCCAATCCAAGCCTAAGGACTGGGTACTTGGGAACTGTTGTTCACTTCCAGTTTCTTATCATTCTCATCTCTCTTCTTGCTGTACTATCTTTCAGAAATAAAATAGAAGTAAATGGACAGGTTTCTCAGTATGCCCATGTGTCTGTTTGATACCTGCCTTGTGGGCTGTGTGATTTGATTTTTGAGTACGAGCATCTATCTCATAGAGCAGTGTCTCTGCAGGGAGGAGATCTGTGCCATGTTCTGATGAAGGCAGCTGGATGTTTTTGTGACTTTTAATAAATTTCTCTTAGGTTTGAATTTCCCTCATCTAAAGAACAGCAGGTAATTCTAACTTGGCTGGGGAAGTCTGTAAGGAGGCTTAAAATCATAGACTAGGCAGCAGTGTAGCAGAGCAGGTTTAAAACCATCATGCAGTGCCTGTTCCCTCAGCAGCAGGAGCCATGCAGGTGAACAGTGTGGTGTGTGGCAGTGCTCTGCTGTTGAAGGCTGCTGCACCATCCAGCCCAGGAGCTCTGGCAGCTGTGGCTCTAAGTGTGTTGGACAGTATTTGTGTGCTGAGGCACCTACATGCGCCGTGGCTGAGGGTAATTCTTCTTTTAATGGGCTTAGCTCTTCTGAAAACAAATTGGACTACACCACGAAAGACATTTAATTTGGAAATATTTATTTGTAGGCAAGTGAGCTGTGAAAATATAAATCTCTTGATAAACTCCCCCTGCTGTATTGACATTGATGGTACACAAGGCAGTTTCTTGCTGTGTTCTTTTCTTTCAGGGAAACCAGAAAATCCCAGGAAGTATTCTGTTTCTCTTTAAAGCACAGCACTAATGATCTTGTTATAAGTTTATATCTCACAGGAACAACTTTGTGTTTGCAAATGTTACATTGCTCTTGCTAAATAAGTTGTAGCTGTAACTCATTTGAAATTGAACAGGAGACCTGTAGCAGCATACTATAAATTAGCTATTAATTCAGAAGATCATTTTTTGAATGCTAGAATTTCAAAACAATTAACTTAATAATGATTTTTCATATTGGTTCTATCCTCAATACATAAACTGCTCATTACATCTTCGTGTTGTCTATTGATCCATCTATTATGCCAGTTTATTCCATTCTCCTGCTTACCAATTGCACCCACGAGTCTGAATTGGAACAGTTAAATGACATTTAATGCACTGTAGCTGGGAAACAGATCCCGTAGACAAACCTATTATTATACTAATGGAGTTTTTTGAATTACATTTTGCTAAGCTCAATATTATCTTCCATGTTATTCTCAAACCAGTGACAGGTGGGATAGTTTAATATCTTCTGAGCTGTGTACAGTTTTGGTCTGATTGCTTAATGAACCCAGGGTTTCAGACAATGTTTTCCTTTATTTCTAAAGAAGCTTTAGTGTTTAAAACAGTCATAAGCAAAACAAGCAAGCAGCAAAATTGTTCTGGACTATGGAGGCAGTTTTCCTTTCAGAAATTCGAGGAAGCAGCAGTGAACTGCCCCATTTCTGAAAAAATCAGAATAAAATTATTTTCAAAAGTCTTTCTAGAAACATAAACCAATACTAATATAAATGAGGACAGCTCACCTAATTTCTGTGGAATTATGCAGTTAAAAACTGAATTCTGTCTGTGGATTGAAAGTTACACTGGTTTTGAGAAGTAGGAAAAACCTCACCCTAGAGGGACCTGCTTTGTCTTTACTGAGGAGCAACAAATGCCTTAATGTAATTATTAAATAGAAAAATTGAATGTCTGATATTCCTGACTGAAATCACTGATAGTTACTTTTGACTAGGACTTCATATAACTTTGAAGATGTTAAACAAACCCCAGTCCACCAAACCTTTTTCAATTCAGGGAATTCCTCTTCTTATGAAATTCATCTCTCAGTCTCATTGGAGAACACTTTGTCTCCTGCAGGGTACAAGGTGCAATTCATGCCTTGCCACCATTCTCCTGTAGATAAATAAATGCAGAATGACCAACCTTGTTCAGTCCAGTGAATAAGCAAGCAGAAGTTGCCAGTCAGCAGAAAACTAGGGAAACCAGTTTCTCTGCAGTTGAGTAACATCTCTCATGTTAGCTGGGCAAACGAGCAACGAAACACTTGGTTGTATTTGGCTTTTTATTTATAGGAAGAGATGATGGCTCACCTTATTTTTTGTACCATTAATAAGAAGACAAATCTCTCTGGGAAAAAGGGAGTTTTACCTGTAAATATAGTAAACATAGTATTAGCAGTATTAGCTTAGTTCTTGCCGCTCTAAGGGAAGCAGTCATGCAATCAAGCTCTGCTGCTGAGGCCCAACATACTATGCAGTTAATAAAATCCATTGCAGAGGTGACAAAACCTCCCCTGAGAGCTGAGCTATCCGTGCAATCCTTGTACTTTTCCTTTGTAACAGAGCTTTTCAGTCTTTTGCACTCTGCATTCCGGAAGGGGTTTGAATCCCCCTCCCTTGCATAGCAGCAGGCTCTTGGCTCCTCACTGATGCTGGGGTGGAGAGGCTGCTGAACAAAGGACTCCCAAGAGCTTTTCATTTTCATGAGTTATTCAGCTCCTCTTTCTTTGATGAACTGAGTTCAACGAAAGAGGGGTTATCTCATCAGCCGCAGCCTATGTGGCACTGTCTGCTTACATCCTTTGTCACAGAGCCCGAAAAGAATCTATTACCAGAGTCAACAGTTGTATTGCCAGTGAGTCCTTCAGCAGCCTGTTTGGAGAGAGTGAGGCTGGAGAGTCAACCTCCCTCTGCCCCGGCCTTTATTCACAGGAAACATTCTGCAGAGGTGTCAAGAGAAGCCACAAGCCATATTAGAAAACAGACTGGAGACCTCACTTAGGATTCATCAATGAGCTGAGTGAGACAGCAGAGCTTGATTTACACCTTTCTGAAAATTGAATGAACTTACCCCATGGATCATGTGCTGTTGTGAAATAGGATACACCTGTCCAAGAGTTTTTAATATTTTCAAAAATCTCTGTAAGTTTTACTTCTGCAATTGTTTCCTTTCCCGTCACATACTTTTTACTGAAATGACACAGCTACTCTCCCAGTAGTAACTCCCCTGAAGGCATTTCACAAGCTGCTTACTATATGAGGTCTTAGTGTGAGTTGTCCTGGACCTTTTAAGGAATTTACTCGTATGGGACACAGAAATGACCAAAGGAGATTTACAGTCATTCTTTGCAACCATAGAGAAAGCCAGTCTTTGGGTAAGCTATGTGAAATTAGCATTATTGTGACCTTGGTGGATATTAGTAATGTAATTACCTTTACCACAATCAGCTATACTAATTTAAGTGTATAAACCTACTTTTTCTCCCCTAAAGGAGACCTAATTATTATCTATGTGGATATGTTTTAGGTTTGCACTCCAGATTAATTTGCTATTTGTTTGCTAGTACTTTAGTACTAGCTAACTACATTTGCTAGTACTTGAGTATTTTAGGAATATTCAGATGTGGTTCTCTGATTAATTCTGACTTTTTTTTCTAAGTAACAAAATCCCTCTGGAATTAACACAAAATTTCAGTGCAGTCCAGTAGTGGAGGTCATCCAAAATCAGAAGATAGAGTGAGTGGAGACATTAGATAGCTATATCAGCTTGGTCAAATGGCAGAACAGGTTTAAAAAGGAGGATCCTCTTAGTGTTTTTTATTTGTTTTGCACTTAGAATTGTTGCAAATCTTAGTCTCTTGTATTTTTTCCAACCTAGCTTTCTACACTGTTAGTGCCGCTGGGAACTATTGGTGAGTTAAGAAAATCAAAATGACTTTTGTGTGACATTTAAGATGACTTTTTAAAAATGGAGTTACAAAACTCTCTGGAAATCACTGTGAACCTCTGTTAGATAAATTATAAAATAGATTTCCGTGCCAGGAACTTGGCAGGAGTTTGACCCAAATTATTTCAGTGCAACCTTGGTGATGGAAATCAAAAATATATTTATCCAGGAGAGGACTGCATTATTTGTTATGGATGGTGTTATGTAAAGTTTTTCTTTTTAATGAACAGTTCTCCAGCAGTAAATGTAATGTAAATATAAAAGTACAGACTTCTGCCTTTGATGACAGTATATTTCTTCCACTTGCTGTAGAGCACCTGGTGTGATTTCCCTTCCCAGTTCTTAAGAAGAACTTTCACTGACTTTGTTATCAACAGTTATTGATTTTTCATGCTTAAGATGCTTAGCATGAGGACCTGCTTGATACATTTGGGGACTGAGCTGTTCCCATAACACTAAATTTAACATACCTCCCTGGCCTAAGGGAGAGCAAAATACACGACACCTCCTGGCTGTTGGGTAGATGCTGTAGTCAGCATTCTTCTCTCACATGACCACAAAATAATTATGTTTGTATTTGCATAGAGTGCCACTTATGAATGGTGAGCATGGTAATTTCTCATTGTTATTTGATTAATTGCCTGAGCACCAGGGCTATTCCGAGGACTTTTTAGGTAACTCTTGTGTATTCCCTGACTGGCATATCTGATAAATTCAGTAATTAAACTGTATGGTGCTATCTGTGCAATCACTTGATTTTATCTCTCCCATTTGCTTATCTGTGTCTCCCTGGAAGCTCTGAGTGTGGATGAGAGAACTGCTGAGTGTTCAATAAGGAGACATTTATGTGTGTATGAAGTTTACTAAATTTGCATCCTTTCACTGCTACCCTTACCTCAATCACAAGCCAGTCCACTGCATTTGAGAAAAAGCAAATGTTATTTACGCTCCCAAATGAGGTCCTTTCTACTATAAATATATCCCTTTCTGCAGTTTTCGTTGTTTTCCTTTGTGCCCTCATGTTGAAATGATATTTAGATGTTATATTTGAGAAAGATAGTGATTTTGTCATCTCTTTCTAGCTTTTTATCCCTATCGCTTTCAAACACAGATGGGCCAGTCAGTTTAGGATAGACAGAGTTTACTTGAATTACAAATATAAGAAAAGTCGTATGACTCATTTTTCATCTTTATTCTGCAGTGCTACCTTCCCAAAACAAAGGGCAGCCTGGAGTGTGTTCTAAAATAATAGGAGATGTCTTCATGTAAGCTTCACTAGTTGATTTGTTGGCGAAGGTATTCTGTTCCAACTTCATGGCCAGTAAAAAATTCTTAATTTGTCAAAAAAAGGAACAGGGTTTTTTTTGTCATTCCTTCACATCTGAAAGTGGTCATAGAAATATTTTTATAAAGACTTGCCTGAGGAATAAATACTTAAGAGCAAGGCAGGTTAATTTGACAAGTAGTTGGGAAAAATAACTGGAAGTTACAGGGCAGTTAAATGTGAATTGCTTATTTATATTTTCTTCTTTTATTTGCATTGTAGTTTTACACTTCTTGAAACAAATGTTCAAATTTGGAAGAAATTGTTCTGTAAGCTAGATGTAGATACAAACCCACTTCAAAACTGTCTTGCTTTTGGTGCTACTATTATTCTATTTCTTAACTGCTTAACCAGGCTTGCTTCACTGGTTTTGCCTCCTCTTTATGGTAACTGTTTTTTGCAATTCTAGCTTTGCAAGACCCATGTGCATGACGTCATCTTGTATCAGTTGCAAAATAGCCATTGTTTTAACTTGTCTTATGCTGAAGTCTTGGACTTTCTTGCTGTCTTTTGTTCCAGCTGTGGAGTCAGTGGGTTGCCGAAATAGGTGAACAGTCATAATTTTGGCATAGCTCTACTCTACAAGAAAGTGAAGGAATTTGATGAGAGTTGTGAAAATGCTGGGGCAGCAGTGGAACCACCCTCATGGGCTGCAGTGTCCCCTCTGTGACCCCTAAGGGAGACCATTGTGAAGCACCAAAAGCTGCCAGGCTCTGTCACTGTTGAGTTGTGTCACTTGTATTAATGTCTGTCAGGGATAGAGCGTTCCGTGCAGGGACCATACTGCTCAACATCAGTTTAAAAATGATGGTGACACTGACTTCTGATGGGTAAAGGCATAACAAGGTGTTTTGGGGTGACTTGATGTTGTATTCCCTATCGCTGCTCTATGCCCAGAAATTAGTTTTATGCCCTTCTGTGCTTTTAAACTGAGCCTAAGTGGAGAGAGAGAAAACTGATCAAACTTCTCAAAGCAGTGCTTTTCAAGGACACAGACAGAGATAACACACTCTCGTTCGATGCATTTTTTTTCTTTTCTGCGTTCTGTTGCTGTGGGAGAGGAGCAGAGAAGCACCCTGCTTCTTGTTCAGCCAGTTTTCGGTTTTCTTTTTCTCCGGAGAGAGACAGAGAGTTGAACTTTTGTTTTCCTGGGACTTGGTTTTTTTTCCTTTTTCTCTGCTGGACTGTTTCAACATCAGAATACATCGGGAGGAGTTTCCACCGAGGCCTTGGCTCTGGAGGTGGGCCCTCCACCCCATCCCAGCTCCGAGGAGGGGGAGAGAGAGAGACTATGGAAGGACTCTGAAATTTTCCCAGGTTTTCTCTCTACAGTGAGAGGTTTCATTATTTAGCATTAGTATCTTTTTTCTCCTGCTAAATAAATAGTTTTTATCGCTTTCACTTTCCTTCGAGGAAAAAGTTTTTTTTCCCAAGCTGGTGGGGGAGGGGTTGTTTGTAACCTGCCTTCTCTCAGAGGATATATTTCTAAATTTGGCCAAACTGGCACACAAGGGTAAAGGTTGTGTGAATCTGATCAAAATTTCAAAGGCTGAGAGAAGACACACAAAAAACTATCTCAATAATAATAGAAGCTCCATAATTTGCAGTGGCTGTGCAGAGGTTTTCTGTTAGCACCTCCCCCAAAACAGGTTATATTTACTTGGGAAAATGAGAGATTTGCGTGGGTGCAAAAGAAGAGAAATGCATGAGACAGCTGTAGCAAAACTGTGGATGCACAGTGTGTAGTATAGCCCTTCCCAATTGGTCTAAAGGGAAGATTACAGTGCAAAATAAAAAATTAACTTAGATAAAAAATCAAACTTAGATAAGCCGTAACACATACTCTGATATTAATACCATGCTGAACTTTCTAAAGTTCATAAAGTGCATTGTTGGAACTAATTAATGCACTGGTTTTTTTTAATACTCCAAAGACCTCAAGTTAGTAGTTTGATAATTAGGCTGTGTTTCGTATTTAGATACAAATTGGAGATAATTAGAAATGCTGAGGTACCATGTGGCTTAAGAGGGCACCATTATTTGAGCTATTTAAAGCATTTTAGTGGTAGCTGATAAACTGCAAAGAACAGAGAGGTTCTTTTCCATTATATGTAAAATCTGTAGGCATAAATAGAGTTACATTTTCTTTTCCAGTTAAAGGAGACTGAAACTCTCCATAAGATGCTACAAGAAGTAATCTACTACTGCTGACAGCAGCATCTCCTCATGGCTAGGTGTGTTAGGCTTTTCAGGAATGAGCTGTCATTTTGTACTTTGTGCTGGGGTGAAAAAGAAAGACAGTTTTTAACAATGCTACACCATGTCGAACTGCTTTCCAGAAATCCCAGTTTTTTAATTTGTCTAAGTTTAAATTGAACTGCCTTTGTGTTCTGCTGCCTACTTTCTGTTCCATCTTCCTCTACTGCCAAAAGGTATTCAGCTCTGCCTGAGGTTTGTGTCAAGAAGTGCTTTAATACAGTCTGATGTCAAATGTAGGCTGTGGGATGGACATGTTCTACAGTAACAGTAGCAACAAAGTTACAGAAATTTTAAAATATAGCAACAAAAATTTTCGGAATAATTTGTGTCCTGTCTGTTCCAGACAAGTTCTTGAAATTTTGGACACTAATGCCTTGCAATCAAACATTTTCAGTATCTCAAGTAAAAAAAGTCTTTATAAATGAAAGCAATAGGGATAACCTGCTATTTTGGAGAATGTTGAGAAAGGATTTTTCTGCCAGCATCTCCGACTACTCCACCTAAAAACTGTTTTTAGCAAATATTCCTTAGTATTACAGTGTCCCTGGTGCTTAGAACATACATATTTTTCTGAAAGGGCTATGTTGCAAGTCACTATAGGGAGGGGAAAAGATAACAAATTCCCACTTGTTGTAATGGCATTTTTGCCATTATTGAGGAGAAAGGAAAACTGATGCTGAGCTGTTCTGAAAACAGTAGCTTGCTGAGGAAAGGGAGACCTCCAGCCCTAGGGATATCATAATATGGAAGAAAAGAAAAATTCTTTCCAGTATCAAATTGTACAATATTTAGAAGCAGGTGCCCTTTGGGATAGGTTTTTAATTTAAATTGCTGCATGGGAACCTTTCCTCACTAGGTAAAAGATCAGGTGTTGGCTATGCTTGAGCAGAATGCTTTCCTCCTAGGACCTTTTTGGTGCATGTTATGAGGAGAAGCTCTTATTGACAATTGACAAGTATGAGAAAAAGGGAATGAAAAAGTTCTGGTCCTGATTTGAGTACCTTTTACACTTGTAGAGGGCACTTAACAGAAAAGTTAAGTGTTATTTGAACCTAGAGTAAAAGACTTGTGTGATTTGTATATTCAGGGTCAAGTTTATGGACTGTGGTATCACAGAATGGGTCAGGTTGGAAGGGACCAGAGTAGGACATCTGGTCCAACCTCCCTGCTCAAGCAGGGATATCCTATAGCACATGGCATAGGATTGCATCAAGGCAGTTCTTGAATATCTCTAGTGTGGGATACTCCACAACCTCTCTGGGCAATCTGTTCCAATGCACAGTCACCCACACAGTAAAGAAATTCTTTCTCATGTTCAGGTGGAACTTCTGTGCATCAGTTTCTGCCTGTTGCCTCTTGTCCTATTGCTTGGCACCACTGAGAAGAGTCTGGCTCTGTCCTCTTGACACCCTCCTCTTAGATAATTATACACATTAATTAGGAACCCTTGCAGTCACCTCTTCTTGAAGCTGAGCAGGCCCAGCCCCCCCGCAGCCTTTCGCTGCAAGAGAGATTCTCCACACCCTTGACCGACTCAGTAGCTCTCAGCTGGACCTGCTCCAGGAGCTCCATGTCTCTCTTCTCCTGAGGAGCCCAGAACTGCACACAGCACTCCAGATGTGGCCTCACCAGGGCTGAGTAGAGGGGCAGGATCACCTCCCTCAACCTGCTGGCAATGCCCTTCCTAATGCAGCCCAGGACACCATTGGCCTTCTTGGCCACAGGGCTCTGCAGGCTCATGGATGGATGTTGCCCACCAGGACCCCCAGGTCCTTCTCTGCAGAGCTGCTGCTTTTGTCTTTCGACAGGTGTGTACTGGTTGATATCACGCTTGAAAAATACTGAGAAGATTAACTGTTAACTTTCTTAACAAGTTTTGTTTAACTGTGAGTGCAATAAAAAGCACTTTCTTTTTATCCTTGAGAACTTCAGGAAAGAAACAAGCTGTTTGCCTCTTTCTGTGCATAGGAAAAATGAGAGCATATGGTCCCAGATAGATAATGGAAAGAAAAACAAGTAAGTGTAATGAGTGTTTTCTAACCCTTTATGTCATGGCATTTTTTGCACTTGTACATTGTGACTCGGACTGTGTATACATCATGGTTGATTTGTAGTTGTGAAGCAGTTGAGAGATATGTCCTGAGGGGAAATCAGTGAATTGCAACTTATGCAAACCCTTCTTTCATCAAGCCTGATCAGTTTTTGTTGTGTGGATACTAACCTCTATGATGGTAGCTGAGACCAAGCTATCAGTGGAAATGTGGTCATCAGTAATTGCTGAAGTAGTGATGAGAAGTGACTGGAGGTATCTGAAAATATTGATAGTGGAACAGACTGTGGGATCCATGTAGTTATCCCAAGCTAAGGAAAGAGGAAAACTTTATGCTCTGAAAAAATTGGAGCAGAAAAGGTTTATTTCAGGAGCTGAAAGCTGGTGTGGTTTGAGAGGTTGATGTCTTATGTAAAACCAATAAGGTGCTAGATCAATGCCATATAAGCACAGATTCTAGATTTCAGTGCTGCTGTCTTATACCTATTGAAACAACTTCTGCTAAAGGCAAGAAAAAATTTGGAAGAGCATTTACAAGTAGTTTTTTTTCTCTTGAAATGAAAGATGTTCTTTTGGTCACTTGGTTGTTTTTCTTTATTTTTTTTTAATGAAAAAATTGCTTAAAAGCATCATGCTTATATTTGCATTGAGTAATCTAAAGTCCATGGGAAAAAAGAATTCCTTATCTGTGATTTTTAAGAAATCTTCTCATTGAGATATTTGTTGTTGAACATGTTAGCTCAGTAACGTGTAGGAGCAGCTGAAGTGAAAATACCTTGTGTAAACATTGCAAAAATTTGGTAGTGCTTATAAACTTATATATGTATGTATTCACATATCTAGGATTATATATGTCAATAAGTACTGCCACTTCAACCACAAAAATTGAAATCAAAAGTACAGGTTCTGTTTGCTGCTGATCAGTAAGGAATGATACTCAATGTTTGACTTGTCCAGTTATGCTGGTAGTCAGTCTTGTGTATGGGTAGCCCAATGGAAATTGGTAGGACCTAAAAGCCTTGAATTTTGGCCAGTTTATTCAATGTATATGATTTAAAATAACTATGGGAATTTTGTGTTAGTTATCTGATTTAAAATTTTCAAAATCACAGTCATGCAATTATCTTTGCATAAAGATAATTAGGGAGGTGACTGTATCAATATTTTATTGTTGGATTAATTGAAAAAATGATAAGAATATCCTAGTGCTATTAGTACTATTGTTTGCAAAGTTTTTAATTGTTAAGTCTACACATATCTAAGTCAGCAGATTTAGAAAAAAAACCAACATCATTTAGCTTTTTTTGTCTCTGTAATTTATCTCAGCCCTTCCACAGTATTTTGTGCCCTCAGTGATGTACGCAATTCTGTCAAAGTACAGTATCCTGAAGTGTGTAGCTATGTTGGTACAGCAATAAAAGTCAGATCAGGTCATGAGAAGATGTTAGATCTTTCTGATTGAAGAGCAGAAAGCTGACCTGTGCAGTTTGTTGGACCTTCTGGAGGAGAGCAGTGAGTGACAGGGAAGTTTCCAAATGGTACCTCTGGGAATATTGAGAGCCACCAAGAAGAATACAAACAGCTGGGAGTTCAACTTATGCCATTCAATTTCCAGTCATTAATATAATTTAGTGTACATAAGTAGGACAAATATTCTTGTTGTTATGGTTTTTATAGGGGAATATTTTATATAAAGGCCTGAGTTGATGGGTTTTTTTGAAAATGGAAAACTTTCAAACCTAAGATTTCACAGAAGACATGGAGTTTTTGTGACATGGGTCCTTTACTGCTCTTTTACTCTTACCTTACAGTTTTATGAACTATAATGGAGCCAGGCATGGAGTCAGATCCCTATGGAAGCAGAAGAAATGTGTCAGAGAGAGAATGCCCTCTGCCTTGGTGCCTCATGGATTTCATGGATGAGTTGGGGCCATGGAAAGAGTCACTGTGCTGC